>NC_069504.1:360170961-360397493 GCF_027579735.1 Bombina bombina
GGGCTACCCTGATTCGGAGGACTCCTGGGAACCGGCTTCCAATCTCTCTGCCCCCAGGTTGGTGGCCAGGTTCCATGAACGTTATCCTGATCGTCCTGGACTCGATCCCCGGAGTTGATCTTTGGGGGGGGGGTCCTGTAATAATTGACTAAGTTCTTTGCCTTATCCTTTGTATAGCTGTGTCTTTTCACACTTACATAACTCCTCCCCAACAAGCAGTTTAAATTTCCCTCCTACTCATACCAAATTGCTTGATTGTTGAATCCAGCTTCTCACCCTCTAACCTCCTTGCAACTTTAGAGACAGACGCGGCACACCTCTCTACCAAACACAGGACCGGAACCGGCAAGCTGTGACGTCACACGCCATCGCACACGCTGCAATTTCCCCAAACTCTGCAGGGGAACTTCGCTCTGTCCGGACAGACCTCACCCTTTACTTTTACTAGTAAGTCTCAAAAGCGCTTCCTTCAAACTCATACCGAAGTAACTTACGATCATTCAGCAATTACTCCTGACTCTCAGAATCTTAGTTAGGTTGCCTTCATATGTAAATGCTCTATTCAACCTATATTCATAAGAGTTCAGATTCAATACCTAATTGCTGCATAAATCTCATTAACCCTATTTGTTGCCTTAAGTTGTACACTATGTCTGCTGCCACCTATGATTAGATATGGTATGTCTAAAACTTTAACTTGCAATTGCTTGTTATTTATATGTGGGAACCAGTTTGTCAATACTGAGTGGGGCTATATGCTCTGAGGTCTCAGCCATTGTCACTCCTATCCTTATAATAAAGTGAACTGTATCTAATGATTCTGATCCTTGCTGCCTTCCCTCACTTACACAGAATCACTGATACATTCACAACACTCCTAAACCTGCAGTTGTGGTCCTAAAATTCCCTCTCTCCTTTACAGGGGTGAGATTATCTTCCACAGGCTGACACGCATAGAACCAATTCATAATGGGTCATATGTTGTGATTACTAGTCAAAATGATTGTAAAATCCCAATGCTGCAAGCTACAATGGTAACTGTTAATGAATCTGTAGAGTGTTATAATACAATTTTAACACCACCAGTGATTAAGAATATACATGCTAGATCACATTTAACAATGCAGGTACCCCATATTACATTGCAAATTCCATACATGACAGCACTCTGGGCTCATTTACATAACATGCAAGTGAGATTGGGCTCCTCCCATGAAGCAATTGAGAATTTGGTTAAAAGGGTACATGCAGACCTCTTAAGAATTGACTTGCATGATTCTTTCCTACCTGGATTAGAACTTTAGGTAAATCATTGATTCCAATAATGCCAGCATTGGGTAATATTATTGGAGAAGGTTTAGCTACAGTGGGGAATGGTATTTTTGGAGACATACTGGGAATATGTACTATGTATTAATAGCCATAGTATTGTGTATTATTTTATTCAGAATTTTTGTCCTTTCTTCCTAGGAGAAAATCTAAGTAAAAAAAAAATAATAAGCAATAATAGTAAAAAAAATAATAAGCAATAATTTGTCAACCTGTTTTCTTTTGAATGCAATAGCAGAAAAGAAACGGCAAGCTTATTATCATGTTATGCTATAATTCATATATGCTATATGTATATATCTTGTTAAGCTATCATTTATATGCCAATAACATTTGTAGAAGTAAAGATTTATTATTTTTATTATAAATGTATTTTTATTGTAAATATAACCAGTATAAACTTATTGGTTAGAAACATTAATAATCCTTTATTTTCACGAAGAAAACCTGTGGATTACAATTTATTATCTACTTGACTTAAAAAACCTTGAATTACAAATTGTTATCAGTGTCTTTGCATTAACGCAGAGTCAGGAATGAGGAATGTGCACGTTTTTTTGTTTCTTTTTCTCATTTAAAAAGGAAAGTAATAAATGTACTCCTACGACACATTTTTATGAGGATATTTCTCCAAGCAAGAAATGCCAAGCTAACTGGACATCTATAACTCATCCACTAATGAATCATACACCAATTAACCAATTTCTATCAAATGGATATTTTGGAGAATTTATTTATGGCATATTACTAAATGGCAAGTCATCTTCATATGAGGAGGATTTAAACTTTGTAACCTAAGGATTTACAGTTATTTAACGTTATAATCTTGTAACTTATAAAAGAAATACTGATATGCTTCAACGAAGCTTTATGGAGATTTCTTATTTGTATGAATCCGTCATACTTACATTGGCTGGGATCCAACTGTTTTTCTTACTGGCGCAGGAGTAAAACGTTTCTGTTCAACCAACAGTTTGCTTCAAACTTCCCAAAATGGATTACAAACAAAATCCTGATTCTTCAATCCAGAGAAAAAAAAAGTTTGCTGCAATAATTTCCATAACGGAATACAAACAAGATGTTCTATCTGGCTCAACGCTTCATGAATTAATTACAGATATACTCCTACTTAAAGAAGATTATGAAAAAGTTCAGTTTAATTCCTGGATCATTAATGTCTGACTTTATTTTGTTTGCATTATTAAGGACACTTTGATTTCATGTCCGTTACTCTGCTGAATCCCGGACATTAATGACGCATTTCTTTTTCTGTGGGAACGAAGGGCTGGACACTTTCTTATCTTTTCTTCAAGAATGTATTGGAGGGGCTATAACAGGCTTTCATTAACCCTGTGATATACCTGTGCTTGTAAATGTAATTTTTAGTTAACAATGCATAACTTTGCAAATAAACTTTGTTTATAGCATGCTTGTCTCAATAAAAGCTGCTATGTAATGCTAGATTGCAAATTAATATTGATATTCACTTGATAAATATGCCAACAGTAAGAAATACATTCTTTCAGCAAGACACTTATAACTAACTATAAATGATAGATTTCTTTTAAATCTATCATGTACAGCTTCTATACATAAAGACTGTACCTTGTTATAAGAGCCTGTTCACATAAATTGTGAAAAATATAATCTTTAATATGCTTATTTTGCAATATATGTATGATTATATTCAAATATATGTTTAAATGATGTACAATATGTACAATGTATAACTGAATACTTTTATATGTTTAAACAAAAGTCTTTTACAATATAAAAGTTTTTTTTTATCTGTCTGCTAACATACTAACCAACTAACTAGTCTTAACATAAGATGTTATATGATTTAAAATGGAGGTTGATTCAACCTTGAATTTATAGCTCTAAAATGGATGCTCCTTGCAATTTAAATTGCGTATGTCTAAACTCTTGCATAACAGATTATCAAGGCCACATAGTTGAAGATAGAAAAAGCTAGACAAGTTTTGTTGATGTTAAAATGATGCTAAAAATACATATAAAAAGAAAACAATAAATGATGACGTCATCCAAATAAAAAACTATAAAAACACCTTGTTGTAAACATGAGGCAGGTGACTCTGACAGGATATTATAGAGCATCTCTAAGGATAAGATTTGGTTGCAAAGAAGTCATTTCGAGTGGTATGTAACAATTGTTATTGAAAGCAAGTTTAAACTAAAAGTCTTTTAACTCTGTGTGTATATTGGATTTAAATTAATTTAATTTTATATTGCTTCTGTAAGCTGATTTTTCTGTATAATAAAAATTTATTTTTAAACAATGTTATCTTCTCAAGTACCATTTCTTTATTGTACTCAAAACTTTATTTGTAAGAAATGAGACCTGTTTCACTGATATAATATTTAAAGTCCAGTGCTTGGAATTTATATTTCAATATAACTGTGCTTTAAGACCTTATAAGTGAATTAGGTGTGAACCACTACAGATCACAAGTGATGCATTGGCCATGTTGTTTGGGGGATTTATAGTACAATTAGTCCAATGGTAGTGAGTTTGTAATGATTGCTGATTGTATTCACTTGTTTGTATGTGAGCAGCGCGAATGCTTTCACAGTGGGCGTTTTTTTGTTGTTTGCTGAAATGTTGTTTTCCAACAATGAATCTCAATGTGAAAGTGTAAAATATCACACATACAGTGCATGTTTGTAATGTTTGATCATATGCGTAATCAATATTTATTAAACGCGATCTTATAGTAACAAGCACACGTCCAGGCTAACATGAATGAAAGTGCATAGTTGTGTATAATGTGCATCGAATGTGATCTATCAATGTTGCTGCAATATTGTTTGTAAACGATAAAGTAACATCTGCCATCTGTAGTATTGTATATATAAGTGATTGCCAAGCTGTCAATATTGTATGCGTCCCTTTAAAATCACAATAATAATTCAGAACTTCCCGTCTGCCATCTGTAGTATTGTATATATAAGTGATTGCCGAGCTGTCAATATTGTATGCGTCCCTTTCAAATCGCAATAATAATTCAGAACTTCCCGTCTGCCATCTGTAGTATTGTATATATAAGTGATTGCCGAGCTGTCAATATTGTATGCGTCCCTTTCAAATCGCAATAATAATTCAGAACTTCCCGTCTGCCATCTGTAGTATTGTATATATAAGTGATTGCCGAGCTGTCAATATTGTATGCGTCCCTTTCAAATCGCAATAATAATTCCAAACTTCACGTCTGCCATCTGTAGTATTGTATATATAAGTGATTGCCGAGATGTCAATATTGTATGCGTCCCATTCAAATGGCACTAATACTGAATAACTTCCGGCTTTCATCTGTAGTATTGTATATATAAGTAATTGCCGAGCTGTCAATATTGTATGCGTCCCTTTAAAATCGCACTGATACTGAAGAACTTCCCGTCTGCCATCTGTAGTATTGTATATATAAGTGATTGCCGAGCAGTCAATATTGTATGCGTCCCTTTCAAATCGCACTAATGCTGAATAACTTCCGGCTGTCATCTGTAGTATTGTATATATAAGTGATTGCCGAGCTGTAAATATTGTATGCGTCCCATTCAAATGGCACTAATACTGAATAACTTCCGGCTGTCATTTGTAGTATTGTATATATAAGTGATTGCCGAGCTGTCAATATTGTATGCGTCCCTTTCAAATCGCACTAATGCTGAATAACTTCCGGCTGTCATCTGTAGTATTATATATATAAGTGATTTGCGATCTGACAATATTTATTAATTGTGCCATTGAAATCGCCCTAATAATGCTGTTCCAAACTGTTGTTTACGTATATGTTGTATTGTAGTATTGAGTGTTAAAGTTCAGAAAGGGGCGGTACAGTCGTGAATCTGTGATGTGTATGGTTGAATCTTCTAATGACGTCATGATATTATTAACCTGCCTATGTAGTTCTGAAATCCTCATTGTGTTGTTGTATTTGACTACATTGTTATTGTGTGCTGAATAAAATCTAAATGTGTGCTTTGTGGTTGCGTGATGGGTGATGCGTGTTATGTACATGTACGTATATATTGTGATTGTGTCCCACATATGCTGACTTCTATATAGCGGTCTGGCATTGTTGTTCCTTCCCATAAAGTGACATCTGTAATCTGGTGTAATGACGTTCTTGTTGTACGTAATTCCTAATGGTTTATTGTGATGGAATCATGATGTTAAAATTACAGTAAAATCCATATGTTCTGTTTTGTGATTCCTATAGAGAATGTAATGTGTTTTTCCCCCATCATTTGAATGCACATGTATGAGTGAATGTTAAAAGTAATGTATGTGCATCCATGACTGATCATGTGTTAAGCCTATGTAGATATGCTGTTGCTGCAAGCATATGAGTTGAATAACTGAAATGCAATAATAAAGGTAAATGAGAATTGTTTCCCATTGTGTAGTGTTTGTGAATCTACGCTATTTGCGTGCGTTAGGGAAATGAGGGTTTCGCGTGCACGAGCACGTCTTCCCAATAGAAGTCAATGGAGGCTCTAAAAATTGGTAATTTTTTTTTTCTAAGACTGGTTTTCCTCGTAAAGTGAGTGACGTCATGAGCTTGTGTGAAAAAGTAACTAAATCGTGTTCTTTTTGTGATAAATAAATGTTTTGGGTATGTCATGTGGTGTATATTGTTTGTATGCATCGATGAGTGTATGTTTGTGATAATGTTATTAGTTAGATGTAGGTATATGAGGGTCTTTTCCCGTGTGTCAATGTAAGTCAATGGGAAAATGGATTTGTGTTGTTTTTTTTCTAACACCCGAGATCTCGCAACTTTAATCCTTTGTATTTTGATGAAAAATTATTAAATCTTAAAAATAAATATAGTGTAGTGTTTGTATGAGTGTAAGTGTACTTTGTGTAATATTTGTTTTGTGATTCGTGGATGTTTATTTTGTCGGTATATGTTTACTACTGGTTCTGAGGTGTCGGTAGAAATTTGAGCGTTAGGTGTTTTTTGAGTGTCGGTAACTGAACTCTAAATACCAGAGTCCGTAAGAAACCAGCGTTAGGGGCCTCTAACGCTGGTTTTCACGGCTAACGCCAAACTCCAAATCTAGGCCTTGGATTCTTCTTTTTTTATTATGTATAATATTGAAAATAAGAATACTGTATTCTTCACATATATAATAATTCACATTTCATTTTGACCAACATGTATAAAGCAATGCCACTTACAGCAAACCCATGTTAACGTGTTTGCGAAATTCCATTTTCGCGATCATTGCGCAATGATTCCATGCGGAATTACGCATCCGTCATTTGACCAACATGTATAAAGCAATGCCACTTACAGCAAACCCATATTAACGTGTATGCGAAATTCCATTTTCGTGATCATTGCGCAATGATTCCATGCGGAATTACGCATCCGTCATTTGACCAACATGTATAAAGCAATGCCACTTACAGCAAACCCATGTTAACGTGTATGCGAAATTCCATTTTCGCGATCATTGCGCAATGATTCCATGCGGAATTACGCATCCGTCATTTGACCAACATGTATAAAGCAATGCCACTTACAGCAAACCCATGTTAACGTGTATGCGAAATTCCATTTTCGCGATCATTGCGCAATGATTCCATGCGGAATTACGCATCCGTCATTTGACCAACATGTATAAAGCAATGCCACTTACAGCAAACCCATGTTAACGTGTATGCGAAATTCCATTTTCGCGATCATTGCGCAATGATTCCATGCGGAAATACGCATCCGTCATTTGACCAACATGTATAAAGCAATGCCACTTACAGCTAACCCATGTTAACGTGTATGCGCTATTCCATTTTTGCTCTGTGACGCATATTCTGTAGAGCGCAAGACACATCATTCCTATTTCATGTGTCACTAATCTAAAATCAGATATCTAAACATTATATGTAGTGTATGTTGTGAGATCTGTATAGGTTTAGTATCTGACTATATACACATTTTTTTTTCATTATATGAAGTTGGATAATTACCTGGTTCAGATTCTCCATCTCCTCCCAGGCCACCGGACGGAGAAGCAGCTGCCCTGGCCCCCGCGTCAGGACTTTCAGATCCCGCAGCTGGGAGGGAAGAAGAGGAGGCCGAGGATGGCGAGGATCTAAATCTTTTGGGGACCCGGAGATTGAGGAGCTCGCATAAAGTCACCTCATAAGGGAGTAGGTACAGTTTCTGCGGGGCCTCTCTTTTGCCACCTCTTTTACGGGCTTGTACCAAGTCCCTTATGAGGTTGACTTTTTTTGTTAACCGCAACCTCATATCTCCGAATCTCCTCATGATCTGATCCTGGGTCCTCTGGACGTCACACACCAATCTAACCGCATTGGTGATAGACTCCCAGAGGGCCTTCTTAACATGCGCATCTGTCAACCTCCTCTTGTTCCCAAACAGCTGGGGATAAAAGTCCTTGACGGCGTGGACCAGTGCAGCGCTCTCCTCCTTGGTGAACCTGGGAGCTGACATGCCTGCTGGGTTGTAGATTTTTTTTTATAACAAAATCAGATATACTGCCTGCAGGCATTAGAGAACTGACAAAGATGGCAACGTGTAATGGACTTTTATATGGTGAAGTAAACATGAGATGCATCATGGGACAAGTTATCTGTACATCTGATTGGATAAAAGTTTGAAATATTGTTAGAATGTCTGTGAGACCATCCTGACTCAAGTTGTGTTTGTGTGATGAACTCTGATTGGCCGTTCCCTAATGTTTCATATCTTATTAACTTCCTTACACATACCTCATGGTGGTGCTGTTACTTCATTTTTCATGTAGACTTATTTGTAACTCATGGGCCTGTCATGCGGATATGTGTGATGCAGATTTAATATCCGTGATCCGTTAAATATTAATGATTAAATTATCTTAATAATCTAATCCTGTCACATTATTAAATGTTGTAGACATTTCACGGTTTAATAACGGTCTGTTTCTTTAATACAAATACACATTTAATATTGTATGTCTTTATTGTTCATAAAATCCATTTATTGACTTATTGTGAAGTATTGATATTGCTCTATTAAATGTATTTCATAATGCACATTGATTGTGTGCTATTGCGTGACATTAGACTCTAATGTTTAAAGATGCTAATCTGGTGTTTCAAGATGCGTTTCCCACGCAATATTTCTGAATGTTCAAATTCAGGTTATAATGTCAGTAACTTGGATAATCTGTTTATAAATGTTAAACTACAGGTTTGTTTGTTATTAGTAAATAAACCTCGAGCTTGTATTTGTCGGAAGTGCTCATATATGTTATTGTGCAATGGCGTCTTTATTTTTAAATAGACATTACAACCAAACAATTGTATCAAATGATCTGTAGAGATAGAAAATTGTTTAGACTTTAAAATGTAAATCAATTTATCTTAGTATTTAGATATCCTCAACAGAAGAAATTTAAATGCACATGGTTGAGACAATCACATAAGGCATCTCTGTGCATCCACCAATCTTCATCTACTGAGCCTATCTCGATATGCTTTTCAAGCAAAGTATTTCAAGATAGGAAGAGAAGTAAATACACTATTTAAATCTCTTAAAGGGACACTGTCCAAACAAATTTAGCGTTGGTGATTCAGATTGAGCATGAAATGTTAATCAACTTTATAATTTAATCCGATTCTCAAATGTTAACAATTATCTTGTTATCTTTCTTTGCAAATCAATAATGATATTTTAGATTACGGACAATTGTTGCAAAAAACCTGGGTTGTCCTTGATGATTGTTGGATAAATTAATCCACCACAAAAAACCAAGTTCTGTCCAGAGTACTGAAGCAAATAAATTATCTATTTAATGCCTTATTTTTAAAGTAATGATAGCAACATCACAAGGAGCATTCATAATATGAGACAATTTTTAAAGTTGCTTAAAATAGAATACTCATTCAGAATGTATAAATCATTAATTTTTTAACTGTCTCCCTTTAAGTATATTTTGAGTTCATATCCCTTTAAATAAACATTTCACAATAATGCTTGAAATATCAGAAACCTAGGCACCTTCCTTTTGCTAAATTAGTATAACATATGAGTAAAGCAAATTTAGATTAACTTCTGGATTGTTTTACACACTGACTGAAATATATATTGTAAAGGAGGTATTTCGGAGTCTTCAGCTTAGAGGGACATTAAGCTATATGTTATGTATGCATTTTGGATAAGATTATAATATTTGAACAACTTAATATGTTTTGGTATTCAATCATTAGATTGTAATTATATAAATTTTTGGATTAAATACATATCTACATAGGCTATTTTGATGCTGATTGTTGGTTGCACATAGATGCCTTATGTAATTGACTAAGATATGTTCATTGATGTATTTTTTTCAAAGTATATTTAAAGACTGAATGTAATTCAGTCTTTAAATTCTTTCTAAATATGTTTAAATTCTTTTATGAATTATTTAAAAATCAATACACAATATACTTTGTGAATGTCCCTTTAAGGACCAAAACATTTGGAATGTTGATTTAACATTGTCAAAATAAACTAAAGGGGAATGAAAATTATATATAGATATGTGATGTCTAACCCAAGAGGTAAGATTTTAAAAACTACATAATATTAATAACTATAGTTAAATGACTCCACTAGAAAATAAAATCGATTAACCTGGCATCCAATAACTAGCTTGTGAAAAATATCAAGTTAAATGACCTACCATTTATAAATGTAAAAATTTAAATAATTTAGCAAATAATGTTTTGAGATACCTAAGGAAGATACAAGATCTTATAAAATTAATTTTACATTCAACAACACTGTCACTTTAATGTAATTGAACCACTTCCCCTTCTTAAAAGTGAAAACAAATAATTTATGAGAAATTGACTACATATCCGAAATTATTTTAACATCTAAGAATTTCAAAAGAAAAGCATCGATGGATCTCAATCCCCAATTAATGTTAAAAAAGATAGTTTAATGTAATATTCTCGGAATCAGTGGATTTTCTAAAATTAATGCATTATTTGATCTTATGCATGTGCTTGTCAAATAGACAACTACCAGTCATGGGAGTCAAATTGTTTTTTATTGACAGATTATATGGATATTTATTATAATCTGTTCAAAAGAGTGTATTTAATAATAAAATGTTTATTATTACCATTTAAAAAATTAAAAGTTTCTGAAACAAAAACAAAAAAATATTCCTGGAAGTCATCAGATGCCAATCTGAAATTAAAAAACAAAATTTTAACAAAGTTAATACACACGTTGTCAAATATTCATAAAATACATTTACAATCATCTTGTGTCTATGCTCTAACTTTGTTCAACATTTTTTAAAGATATTTATTAATTAAATTTAAAAAAAAAAATAAAAAAAAATACACCATTATATTGTGTAATAAAAAATAAATTAAAATATCAGAATTTCTAATTATACATAATAATGTATATCACATTTCAATAATATATATATGTTGAACATAAATGTCATATTTTATGTCCATTCAAATACCTCTATATCAACTATAATATGTATTCCTTTTTCTGATTGTGATCCCTAAATATCTAATGATGAAATAAGTATGACTAATGTATGTAAGCTACCAATAATCAACATTCTTCCTGTGATTCTTAACTAGCATGCATTGGTACACCAACCTGGATAATGCATGGTCTTTGAAAGTCAATTCAGGGATAAACAGTTGATCTTCAATAGGTGTCTTATTCATCAGTTCATAAAATAGAGGACTGCGAAATCCCATCTAAAAAAGTAAAATCATCTAAGTGTCTGATTGTGATCCCTAAATATCTAATTAATAACTAAATATGACTAATGTATGTAAGCTACTAATATTCAACATTCTTCCTGTGATTCTTAACTAGCATGCATTGGTACACCAACCTGGATAATGCATGGTCTTTGAAAGTCAATTCAGGGATAAACAGTTGATCTTCAATAGGTGTCTTATTCATCAGTTCATAAAATAGAGGACTGTGAAATCCCATCTAAAAAAGTAAAATCATCTAAGTGTCTGATTGTGATCCCTAAATATCTAATTAAGAACTAAATATGACTAATGTATGTAAGCTACTAATATTCAACATTCTTCCTGTGATTCTTAACTAGCATGCATTGGTACACCAACCTGGATAATGCATGGTCTTTGAAAGTCAATTCAGGGCTAAACAGTTGATCTTCAATAGGTGTCTTATTCATCAGTTCATAAAATAGAGGACTGTGAAATCCCATCTAAAAAAGTAAAATCATCTAAGTGTCTGATTGTGATCCCTAAATATCTAATTAAGAACTAAATATGACTAATGTATGTAAGCTACTAATATTCAACATTCTTCCTGTGATTCTTAACTAGCATGCATTGGTACACCAACCTGGATAATGCATGGTCTTTGAAAGTCAATTCAGGGCTAAACAGTTGATCTTCAATAGGTGTCTTATTCATCATTTCAAAAATAGAGGACTGTGAAATCCCATCTAAAAAAGTAAAATCATCTAAGTGTCTGATTGTGATCCCTAAATATCTAATTAAGAACTAAATATGACTAATGTATGTAAGCTACTAATATTCAACATTCTTCCTGTGATTCTTAACTAGCATGCATTGGTACACCAACCTGAATAATGCATGGTCTTTGAAAGTCAATTCAGGGGTAAACAGTTGATCTTCAATAGGTGTCTTATTCATCATTTCAAAAATAGAGGACTGTGAAATCCCATCTAAAAAAGTAAAATCATCTAAGTGTCTGATTGTGATCCCTAAATATCTAATTAAGAACTAAATATGACTAATGTATGTAAGCTACTAATATTCAACATTCTTCCTGTGATTCTTAACTAGCATGCATTGGTAGACCAACCTGGATAATGCATGGTCTTTGAAAGTCAATTCAGGGCTAAACAGTTGATCTTCAATAGGTGTCTTATTCATCATTTCAAAAATAGAGGACTGTGAAATACCATCTAAAAATTAGAAAATTATCTAAGTGTCTCCAATAGGATGCCTCCACAGCCTTATTCTATCAAATAGTTGGCACTTACCATGTGAACATGTCTTTGTATGGTTTTCAAGGTCAGCAGATTGGAAAGATAATGCCAGACATGATCCCATTGGTATACTTCAATTTCAATCTTGGCTTTTTCCACTGTCAGTCTGGGCAATCTTCACTGTCAGGCTTCTAATTCTTCCCTTTCAGTCTTTAGATTAAGTCAGCTCCCTAATGGCAGAAAAAGTTTAATAAAAATTACTACAAGTGTGTGAATCATTTCTGTAGCCCTCTCCCACCCCCCATTTCATAATAAATTTCTGTCACTAGCTTACTAAGCGTGTGTAGCATCTTGTGTTATGTTCTATCAAGTGTGAAGATGAGTCATATTGAGCAGAACAAACCTCTAATGTGTGACATTGAACCATAGTCATGCTAGAGGATCCCTTTCTGAGTATTTACATTTTAAGTAATGTGTAAACTAAATACTAGTTTATAAAATGTATGCCATATGATGTATGTGTGTACAATTCATGCCAGCAACAGTCCATACATTTATACTTACCATCTGATGTCCTCTTTAAAAACCAGGTGGCAAAGACTCGCTACAGGACCCAATGCCTAGAGCATCACCTATATTAATAAATGAAACACATTTTTAGCATTTGATGAACAATCCTAACATGTTTGCACAATTCTCTACTTGTCATTTCCCTAGAGTTCACATCTATTGACAATACTCCAGTCTAACTTCTATTCTTTACCATCTAAAGTTGCGGTTGATGATGTCTGCTCTGACATTGAGCCCCTCGTCCCGGAATGGCCCCTCTAGAACAGGATCATCCTCCTCATCTCTGAGGAGGTTTCTGTCCGGCCGGACGGCCTGCAGCATCCCAGCCCGCTGTGCAATATTATGCAGGACGCTACAGGCTACAACGATCTTAGCCACCTTCTTTGGGTTGTACTGGAGGGCTCCTCCCGACCTGTCCAGGCACCTGAACCTCATCTTCAGGAGCCCGAACATCCGTTCAACCACCGCCCTGGTTCTCTTATGAGCCCTATTGTAGCGCTCCTCAGACACATCAGTCGGGCTACGCAAGGGGGTAATGAGCCAAGGCCGGCTCATGTACCCAGAATCACCTATAAATTATGAACAGAACATAATTCTAACATAATCCTCAAAATAGTATTTGGAGTCCAATAAAAAGTTTTGTACACGATAATCCAGTAACAAATGTTTATTTTAAAATTAAAAAAATCTAGTTCAATATTATTCTCTATCTTCCCATTTCATCTAAGACATGCTACATATGCGTATTTCTCCTAAATCAAGCCTTGTGTAAAATGCAAACTACATGGTTACATTGCATTCTCTATCTGAGCATTTAAGGTAAGACATGCTACATATCTGCATTGAACTAAAAGACATTAGCGGAAAGAGACAATGACATGGTTAAATTGCATTAGCTAATATCTTCCCATTTCAGCTAAGACATGCTACATATGCATATTTCTCCATATTCAAACCTTGTGTAAAATGCAAACTACATGGTTACATTGCATTCTCTATCTGAGCATTTAAGGTAAGACATGCTACATATCTGCATTGAACTAAAAGACATTAGCGGAAAGAGACAATGACATGGTTAAATTGCATTAGCTAATATCTTCCCATTTCAGCTAAGAAATGCTACATATGCGTATTTCTCATTAATCAAGCCTTGTGTAAAATGCTAACTACATGGTTACATTACATTCTCTATCTGAGCATTTAAGGTAAGACATGCTACATATCTGCATTGAACTAAAAGACATTAGCGGAAAGAGACAATGACATGGTTAAATTGCATTAGCTAATATCTTCCCATTTCAGCTAAGAAATGCTACATATGCGTATTTCTCATTAATCAAGCCTTGTGTAAAATGCTAACTACATGGTTACATTACATTCTCTATCTGAGCATTTAAGGTAAGACATGCTACATATCTGCATTGAACTAAAAGTAGACATTAGCTGGGGGAAAATATATGGTTAAATTGCATCCTATAGCTGAACATTACGCTAACATTTTAAAACTACAGTGGCAATTGTCAAACTAATTAACCATGTTGTGCACAAATACTCACCAACGAGATAACCAGGGGGCATTTGTCTTTCCTCAAACGGTCTCCACAGGGACGACAGAGAGAGGATGCGGGTATCATGACTAGCCACTCCAAAATTCGCACACACATGCATAATCCTCATCCGTGCATCACAAACATACTGCACATTGAGGCTATGAAAATGTTTGCGATTTCTGAAGGGCAAGTCATCAATTGGAGCACGCAGCGCAATGTGGGTACAATCTATGGCTCCCAAGACATTGGGCAATTGAGCAATATCAAAGAATTCCCGCTTCAGGCGCCTCCAATCACCATCATTCTGTGGGAATCCTATGTATTGCTTACTGATACGTACCATGGCGTCCAGAAAGTTATCAAACACCACAGAGAATGTACCTTGAGCCAGGCCATGCATGTACAGTTCTCCGAATTGAAAACTCCCGGAGGCCAGGACGTATAGACAGCTTAGCATCTTACTCATGGCGGGAACAGCAGTCCTTATTCTTATACGTGGCTCCAAATGAGGTTTAAGAAGATCGTAAAGGCCAATGAGCTGTTCGCGATCGAGCCGATACTTATCATAAACCTCAAAGTCGCTCATGTTTTCCAAGGTGGGTCTCACCCTGTAGACAGGAGGACCTCGAACCAGACGACCCCTTCATCTCAGTCTGAGCCGCCGAGGCTGCCTGATTCGACCAACAGCTAGTTCACCAATAGCAGCACCAGCAGCGTCTACCATGTCATCGTCATCCATCTTTCAAAACAGCGTAACAAGGTATGCACTTGATCTGATGTGGATCACAAGTGATGCTTTGGCCATGTTGTTTGGGGGATTTATAGTACAATTAGTCCAATGGTAGTGAGTTTGTAATGATTGCTGATTGTATTCACTTGTTTGTATGTGAGCGGCGCGAATGCTTTCACAATGGGCGTTTATTTGTTGTTTGCTGAAATGTTGTTTTCCAACAATGAATCTCAATGTGAAAGTGTCAAATATCACACATACAGTGCATGTTTGTAATGTTTGATCATATGCGTAATCAATATTTATTAAACGCGATCTTATAGTAACAAGCACACGTCCAGGCTAACATGAATGAAAGTGCATAGTTGTGTATAATGTGCATCGAATGTGATCGATCAATGTTGCTGCAACATTGTTTTTAAACGATAAAGTAACATCTGCCATCTGTAGTATTGTATATATAAGTGATTGCCGAGCTGTCAATATTGTATGCGTCCCTTTAAAATCGCAATAATAATTCCGAACTTCCCGTCTGCCATCTGTAGTATTGTATATATAAGTGATTGCCGAGCAGTCAATATTGTATGCGTCCCTTTAAAATCGCAATAATAATTCCGAACTTGCCGTCTGCCATCTGTAGTATTGTATATATAAGTGATTGCCGAGCTGTCAATATTGTATGCGTCCCTTTAAAATCGCAATAATAATTCCGAACTTCCCGTCTGCCATCTGTAGTATTGTATATATAAGTGATTGCCGAGCTGTCAATATTGTATGCGTCCCTTTAAAATCGCAATAATAATTCCGAACTTCCCGTCTGCCATCTGTAGTATTGTATATATAAGTGATTGCCGAGCAGTCAATATTGTATGCGTCCCATTAAAATGGCACTAATACTGAATAACTTCCAGCTGTCATCTGTAGTATTGTATATATAAGTGATTGCCGAGATGTCAATATTGTATGCGTCCCATTAAAATGGCACTAATACTGAATAACTTCCGGCTGTCATCTGTAGTATTGTATATATAAGTGATTGCCGAGATGTCAATATTGTATGCGTCCCATTAAAATCGCACTAATACTGAATAACTTCCGGCTGTCATCTGTAGTATTGTATATAAGTGATTGCCGAGCTGTCAATATTGTATGCGTCCCTTTCAAATCGCACTAATGCTGAATAACTTCCGGCTGTCATCTGTAGTATTATATATATATAAGTGATTTGCGATCTGACAATATTTATTAATTGTCCCATTGAAATCGCCCTAATAATGCTGTTCCAAACTGTTCTTTACGTATATGTTGTATTGTAGTATTGAGTGTTAAAGTTCAGAAAGGGGCGGTACAGTCGTGAATCTGTGATGTGTATGGTTGAATCTTCTAATGACGTCATGATATTATTAACCTGCCTATGTAGTTCTGAAATCCTCATTGTGTTGTTGTATTGTGCTACATTGTTATTGTGTGCTGAATAAAATCTAAATGTGGGCTTTGTGGTTGCGTGATGGGTGATGCGTGTTATGTACATGTACGTATATATTGTGATTGTGTCCCACATATGCTGACTTCTATATAGCGGTCTGGCATTGTTGTTCCTTCCCATAAAGTGACATCTGTAATCTGGTGTAATGATGTTCTTGTTGTACGTAATTCCTAATGGTTTATTGTGATGGAATCATGATGTTAAAAGTACAGTAAAATCCATATGTTCTGTTTTGTGATTCCTATAGAGAATGTAATGTGTTTTTCCCCCATCATTTGAATGCACATGTATGAGTGAATGTTAAAAGTAATGTATGTGCATCCATGAGTGATCATGTGTTAAGCCTATGTAGATATGCTGTTGCTTCAAGCATATGAGTTGAATAACTGAAATGCAATAATAAAGGTAAATGAGAATTGTTTCCCATTCTGTAGTGTTTGTGAATCCTGAAAAGTTGACATTATTTTTGTGTCCGTTTAAATGTAATATTTTTTTAAATAAAAGTTTGTTACTAGTGATGTTGATTTGTAGTTGATGTAATATAAAAGTCTGAAACAATTTAATGGTGTTGTGAATATTCAAACAGTAAAATCCATAAATCCACCATAGGGAAATAGTCATTTCTTGATCTATTTATCATAGCTGGGTCTAACGCATGAAATCATGTCTTTTCTGGCGCTGGTATTTGGAGTTTTTCTGTCTACGCTATTTGCGTGCGTTAGGGAAATGAGGGTTTCGCGTGCACGAGCACGTCTTCCCAGTAAGTCAATGGAGGCTCTAAAAATTGGTAATTTTTTTTTTCTAAGACTGGTTTTCCTCGTAAAGTGAGTGACGTCATGAGCTTGTGTGAAAAAGTAACTAAATCGTGTTCTTTTTGTGATAAATAAATGTTTTGGGTATGTCATGTGGTGTATATTGTTTGTATGCATCGATGAGTGTATGTTTGTGATAATGTTATTAGTTAGATGTAGGTATATGAGGGTCTTTTCCCGTGTGTCAATGTAAGTCAATGGGAAAATGGATTTGTGTTGTTTTTTTTCTAACACCCGAGATCTCGCAACTTAAATCCTTTGTATTTTGATGAAAAATTATTAAATCTTAAAAATAAATATAGTGTAGTGTTTGTATGAGTGTAAGTGTACTTTGTGTAATATTTGTTTTGTGATTCGTGGATGTTTATTTTGTCGGTATATGTTTACTACTGGGTCTGAGGTGTCGGTAGATATTTGAGCGTTAGGTGATTTTGGAGTGTCGGTAACTGAACTCGAAATACCAGAGTCCGTAAGAAACCAGCGTTAGGGGCCTCTAATGCTGGTTTTCATGGCTAATGCCAAACTCCAAATCTAGGCCAAAGTTTGGTGAATAAAAGATTGAAATATTACAATGAGATTTAGAAATAATTCCATGATAGCCCAACAGAAATACGTAATAATTGCACTCAGTGTCTTGATTGGAGAGAGACCAGCCAGGTGAGTTACCTTGTTAAAATGTTTTTTTTTTTTCAAATCTCTGTAGTCTGATGATATGCCTGTAGAATGGCTGTGCTGGTGTGAGGTATGAGTCTGTGGAGAGAGAAAGAATGGTAAACATGCCTGGTGAGAATGTTTAGAGGGGAGGAGTGGTTTGAAGCACAGAGGGTGGGAGGAGAGGTTTGGAAACAAAGTTTGGTGAATAAAAGATTGAAATATTACAATGAGATTTAGAAATAATTCCATGATAGCCCAACAGAAATACGTAATAATTGCACTCAGTGTCTTGATTGGAGAGAGACCAGCCAGGTGAGTTACCTTGTTAAAAGGTTTTTTTTCCAAATCTCTGTAATCTGATGATATGCCTGTAGAATGGCTGTGCTGGTATGAGGTGTGAGTCTTGTTAAAATGTTTTTTTTTCCAAATCTCTGTAGTCTGATGATATGCCTGTAGAATGGCTGTGCTGGTGTGAGGTGTGAGTCTTGTTAAAATGTTTTTTTTTTCCAAATCTCTGTAGTCTGATGATATTCCTGTAGAATGGCTGTGCTGGTGTGAGGTGTGAGTCTTGTTAAAATGTTTTTTTTTCTCCAAATCTCTGTAGTCTGATGATATTCCTGTAGAATGGCTGTGCTGGTGTGAGGTGTGAGTCTTGTTAAAATGTTTTTTTTTTCTCTCCAAATCTCTGTAGTCTGTGAATATGCCTGTAGAATGGCTGTGCTGTTGTAAGGTGTTAGTCTGTGGAGAGAGCTGTGTGGATTCTAGCAGATGTTTTTGGGATTGCGGCTGAACTGGATATGGACAGTCTCTCGTAGGGTGAGTGAACAGTTGACTGCATATCTCCTTGTGTAAACTGTTCAGCTTTATTAAAGTGGCTTAGCTGCTGATGCTTAAAGCATAGTATTGAATGTACTAGCATGGGATTAGCAATACATCCGTTCTCTTGTTTAGAGTGCCGGATTGCTCTTGAAAGACACTGCTGAATGCCTCTTGCAAACAGTTAATAACTGGTAATTGTATGTCATTTAGAAGCCTCACCTTACTTTTTGACTGTACCTGTCTCCCTAAGTCATTCATGGACTGACGTCACATCATGCAGGCTGCCTAACTCTACTAACACTTCTTTTTGTTCTCACAATGTAAAGGCCATTTGCCTGCCTTTTTTTCTAACACCCGATATCTCCAATATTTGAGCCCTTTTAACTTTTTTGTGCAAGATTTTTTTTTAAATCATTTTATTAGAAAGTGTTATTATGAGTGTATCTGTACTTTGTAATGCATTTTTAATGCATTTTGTTCAACTTTTTAGTTTCAGAAACCAGTTTACCACGGCTCTGGGATTGCAGTATTGATTGAAGTGTAAAGGGTGATTGCGCTAGCACAATTTCAGCAAAATGAATATGGATTGCAAAAACATGCTTGCGCTAGCCCTTTGTGTTTTCTATTTTATATCACTTTTACTTCAGATTAAATTTTATTAAATTAAACTTTGCACATTCTATTTTGTATTTTATTTTGTAAACAGCAGTGTGTCTTATTATGCCTTCACAGTTTCTATGTAACGTTAGCAAATTAGGCTCATACTTTATATATTTATGTGTATCTATTACAAATTAGTTTGCACTTTACATTTTTTAAATTAAAACTGAAAAACTGTCCACTTTAGTTTCCCAGAGAACGTTATTACTTTTTATGCGCCAGATAATCAAACATTCACTAGTTTGGAGATAGATTATATTGCAGACTTTACAGAAGCAGAACTCACTGAATTTTCTAAGAAAAGGAGAAGAACCTTGAAATCCCAGAGAAATGCTTTTCATAGAAAGCGATGAAGCTCTCTGGTAACTGGAGAACCCCTGGTGCTGATATAAGGCTCAATTTGAATTAAATCCAAATTAAACTGTATTTATTGAATATACAATTTAACTCGCTTTCTTCTATATTTTAGTATATATTACGTTTCTATTAGGTTAAATAAGTGTATTGTGAATTTTGAGCAAACTTCACCTGTATAGAGCTGGAGAGAAAATTCAGTGAGACCAGCTTGTTTAAAATGCTTACAAAATGTCACAAGACTTGTGAGAGAGCTTCAGATATACCCTGGGAACTCTCTTGTACAACCCAGGGAACTGCACTGTCCCTCACAATTTCTGAAACTGTTAGTTAACAATGGAGATAATACAAAGTGCAATGTAATTTATGAAAGATACCCAGAAATATGATCCCAATTTATTAAAGTAAAACAGAAACTTCCAAAGCATAATCAGAATGTGTAAAATCACTGCTAGATCAAAATTTAAATGTATTAAAATACAAATGAGCAAATACAGACCTTAAATGCAATACTGAAAGGACCCAATCTGAAATGTATAGTATAATATAATAGATAAAGTGTAAGTGTAAGTGTAATAAAACTCTCATATCATGCAGTGCTATATTGCACTTGGCTTGCATAAATGAGAGTAATCTCGCAGTGCTGGAGAGTTTCACCCTTTTTTTTTTTAAATTTGTCTTTGTGAAGTCTGAACTACAATTTCTCTCCAAGCTAGAGAATCTTTGAATATTAGGGACTTTGTTAGAGACCCTAGCTATTGATACAGCTTCACTTTAAGTCTAGCCCTATAAGTTTATTAAAGTGTAATATGACTTTTCGTTATTTACTCAGTATCACAACTAATGGGCATATATCTTTTGGATTAGAATGCTACAAAAAATGAGGACAAAAACCACCTGAATTGAATATAAATTTCTGGATGACAAACTGATATATTAAATAATCTGACAATATCTTTTGTGAGCCGAAATGGCTTATTTTGTTGCAGAAAACAATCTTCATAATTCAATTTTCTGAAGTTGAATTTTAAAATGGTTGTCTTAGCCAAACAAAATAGTTTCTATCTCTGTTAGATTTAGAATTTCAGAAACTAGTATTAATTCATGTATTATAATATACAGTGGATATAAAAATTCTACACAACCTTATGTAAGTGAAGGTTTTTAAATCTAAAGACAGAAATAACAACATAAATGTCAGATATTTTCCATCTATGTGATCTTCAAACAAGAATCCAGAGATTAGTATTTTTATAATAAACATTTTAAATAAAAAAACTACAACACCCTGATTGCATAAGTGACCCTTTCAAATAAGATACCCTTTCATAACAGTGCACAGTTAACCAATCACATTCTAAATAATGTCTGTAGGTAAATAACTTACACTTGCCATCAAATAATGTTATTTTGATTAAACTCAGATTTAAATAAACTGTTGCTTTAGGATTTGCTTGAATGTTTGGTGTTAAATCCTACTGAGAGAGCCATGGTTTGCGTTGGATGTACGATGGAACACTGTCAAAACCATCATCAATATGTAGAGAAAATGTGTCACCATTGAGACATTGCAATGATCATGATGGCCCTCCAAAGTTGATGAGAGCATAAGGGGGAAACTTATCAGGGAGACTTTCAAGAGGTTAACAGCAACACTGAAAGAGCTACAGGAGTTTCTGGCAGTTAAAGGTTACTTCTTGCATGTAACCATCATCTCTGATATAATGCACATGTCTGGGCTATGAAGTAGGGTGGCAAGATGGAAACCAATTCTTTAAAAAAGTAACATCCAAGCCAATCTAAATTATGCTAAACAATTAATTCAGTCACCCTAAACCAGGATAGTGTAATGTGCTATGGTCTGACAAGGTTGATCTTTTCGTCCTAAATTATAAAAGATATGTTTGGCGCAAAGACAGTTAAGCTCATCATCTAATATTATCATATTGCAACATGACAATGATCCAAAGTTGAACAAGTTATGGTTTAAAAAAAGGATAATATCTTGGAGTTGCATAGTCAGAGCCTTTACCCCAGTATCATAAAAACTTGTGGAGACATGTGCTGGTTTTCTGGTGGAAGAGGAACAAGTACCTGTGGCTGTGCTCCCTACTCCAGTCCCAATAGCTGCTGGCAGTAACTGTTTTTCACGCCTTACCCCAAGAACAGGGGCTGCTACACGGACAATTAGTTATATCGCTCTGGGAACCTAACATTGCCCCTCCATCACACTGTTCCCTTGCATAAGCCCTGCTGGAATCTACACTGCTACTCGAACCAACCCGCTTTTCATTCTCAGGAAAGGCGTAGTGTATACTATTCTAAAACCCCTTCCGGGCTTCCTCCCTTCATACCCTCTCTTACAAATTTGAAGCATAGGATACAAGAACTCTGCAACAGCTTTTAATTAGCTAAAGACTCTCGCTTTACTCCCTCCCCTCTCCAGGACTTACTGCTCCCAGTTCTTAAGGCTTTCCTATCCTCTGCCGCACTTACTCTGGTTGCTATACTCTTGCCAAGAACTGTGCTGCACGGCGGCGACCTACCATCTGATTGTCCGCCGGCATCTCGCCTCATTGCAGCTGAGGATCCGGATTGGTTCTCTTCTCTCCAGACTCCCCCCTCTCCCACCGGTGCTGCGAGAGAGGGGGTGAGTGTTGAATTGCTGTGTCGCTGAGGGACCTCTCACAGCCTGCCTGTTTGGCCGCTCTACTCCGCTCTGGTATCTGGAGCCGGTGTCCCTCACTCCTCTCCCACTGGTGCTGCGAGAGTGGAGGAGGGGCTGTGAGTTCTGTGGCGTGGCGGAGGAGGACAGGTGGAAGTCAGATGCACCATCCGGACTCTCGCTTCTGGTAGTTCCTATGAATATCTTTCAGCGCTGAGGGGAAAGCAGTGGTAAAAGGTGAGCCCAGTATAATTTGGTCCGTATTTGAGGAGAGGGGCCAATTTTGGATTAACAGCTCTCGCAAGATAGTGTTATGCTGTTATTCTCTGGCTAACCCAGAACTCTCAATAACATACCCTTGTATCTCTTTAATAACAGACTTTGATAATCCCACAGGAGGGGTTACACCCCAGGAGTTGTACTTTGAGGTACGGGAGGTTATAACTAAGCTACAAAGGAGGAGAAGGGGGTATAACTAAGAGCATATCAATCTACTAGATAAAGAAAAGGGAGGATAAGCCTGAGGAGGGAGAAAAAACTTGGAAGTGGGAAGGAAAGAGCACACGACCAGAATCATAAAATAACAACAAAACATCAAGAGTTGAAAATGTCACATTGTTAACTTTTTCTTTGTTTATTAGGCTGCTATCTCTCACAGCCGGACTGAATTATTTCTGTGCTCACAGGGCTGAAAAATTTTATTCCTTGGAGAAAGTTTTTTCTCTGCCTGAACTTAGTTGATTTAAACACCCTGTATGCTTAAAAGCAGTATCTCCTAAGCTATGCTCCATTCAGGAGGTTTATCTGCTAAATTACCCAAGTACACTGCAGTATCAAAAGTTATAATGTTTCCTGTTGGTGTAGATCTGTGTACTTAGTCTCAGAATGTGTTAGCTTGTATTAAAGGAAGTTTTGTTTCTCTTTTCTTTCTTTGGAGTCTGTCTTTTCTCCTCTCCCTTTTAGGGATATTCCCAGAAACTGAGAGTAATTGCATATAAGCTGAAAAAAAGAAAAAATAATATTTTCTCTTTTTAGTAATATAAAACTACTGTACTGTTGGAAACTATAACTCTTCTTCTCTTTCAGGTACCCGCACTTACCAGTGCGTTATCCCCTAGGAACAACCTACAAATAATATTTGTTAGACTCCATATAAAGGTGATTGTTCTCCTGATCTTAGTGCTTCTCTGCCCTTAAAACCTGGGTTTTAATAATAAATTGCTTTGTGTAAAAAAACCTATTGGTATATAATACTCAGACATTCCTAATCCTGCTTATAATAAACTATCCAAGTACTTTTTTCCCCCAGACAATCAGGCTTCTTGAAATAAGCTTCTTCTGGCTCTCAGGGCATAAAGGAGAATCTTTTAAAAATCTCTGTTTTGACTAGACTATCCCTTTCTGTTCACCCCCTTATCTTCACTTTTTCACGATATACAAGGGGTCACTACCCCCCTTAAGTCCTCCTGGAGAGTATTTTCTCCTCTTTAAATATGATACCCCCCACTGGGTTTTTTTTTTCTTTTTTCATAGATCACTTTGTTCACTTTTCTCCTATCTCACTACTTGGATTTTTTCCCTCACAGGATCCTATTAGTCACGTTATTATATATGGACACATTTCTACACGGGCACGTTAAAACTTCTCCTTTGGCCATGGCAGGCAGACAGAAGGATAAAAGGAACAAATCTGTTCTTGAAATCTCATCCGATATACATCCATCACCCCTCTCAGCCTCCGCAGAGCAGCTAGACATTAATTCATTAGTTTCTAAAATCTCAGAAGCTCTATCCCCTAAATTTGACCGATTAAAAAAGGAAATCAAACAAGATATTGTTTCCTTATCTAATGAGGTAAAACAGTTTGGCTGCAGAATATCAGAAGCTGAGCAGAGAATTTCGGATCTGGAGGATCTGACTGTTAATTACAAAGTTAATTTTGAATCGACAAACAATACTCTTCTGAGAATGCAAAATAAAATTGATGATCTAGAGGATAGATCAAGGAGGAACAACCTCAGGATAATAGGGGTTCCTGAGGAAAGTAAATTTGAAGACCTAGATAAACTAATAACTGTTACATTGCCTCAGTTACTGCAGATATCAGAACCACAATCCCCCATTATTATAGAAAGAGCCCACAGGGTAGGCCCAGCTGATACACACAGAAATAACACCCGGCCTAGACCTATCATTGTAAAATTTTTAAATTTTCAACAGAAGGTCTGGCTACTTCAGGCCTTTCGTAAGCAGCAACCTATTTTTTTAAATGAGGCAAAAATCTTCTAATTCCAAGATTACTCTGCAGGTACAGCTACTAAAAGGAGGGATTTAGCCCCACACTGCACAAATTTTATAAAGAAAGGTGTCCAGGCAACTTTGCTGTATCCGGCTAGGTTGAAACTGTATATTAATGGTCATGTACATTTTTTTGAAACGGCACAAGATGCAGCTAAATTCTACGCTGAATCCTTCCCACAGAATAAAAACTGAAGGGACTTATATAATTAAAAAAGATATAACCATTTAAGCTGACTTAAATGTGTAAAATGGTAATACATGGGCTGGGGATGGGAAGCAAGGCTAAGTTCTTCTTAGTGGCTTGTTTTGTAAGGGATTATAGGGTCCAAGGTTGGGTGGGTTGTGTTTTGTTTTTCTTTTTTTTCTTTTTTTTTCTTATACTCTTTTGTAAAAAAAAATGGCTGTAAGGGGTAAACTTAAAATGAACTCCTGGAATATTGGAGGTCTTACTTCTACTATCAAATGGAAGGCAATACTCCTTCAATTAAAAAAGAATAACATAGATGTAGCCTTCTTACAAGAAACTCATCTAAAACCCGAGGAAGTCTTAAAACTTAAATCCTCCTGGGTCAAAGAAGTCTTTTTCTCTGCCACTGCAAAAAGAAAAAGCAGGGTGGCAATCCTCTTGGGAAAGAAACTCCTCTACGAAGTTATTCAAGTAGCCACTGACCAGGAGGGAAGATACGTAATGGTAAAAATGAAGATTTCAAAAGTACTATACACATTCTGTAATGTATATGCCCCCAATGTTTTTAATCTCCCCTTCTGGGAAACACTGCAAAATAAACTTCTTTTATTTGCAGAAGGATACCTGATTCTCGGTGGCGATTTCAATATGGCCCCCCCAACATCCTCTGGATAGGCTCAGGCAGAATTCCGTCACACTTAAAACGAGATAACTTAGAGTCTAAACTATTTACCAAATTGTTTCGTAGCTTGAAACTTTGTGACATCTGGAGGATCCAAAATCCAGATCTCAGGGACTTCACATGTCTATTGAAAGCTCACAAAACGCTTTCAAGAATCGACCTATTTTTGACAGACGAGAGACTGTGCAAAACGAAGTTAGTGACCGAGATCTTACCTATCACTATTTCAGACCACGCGCCGATCACCCTAGAATTTTATGTAGGTCCTCCGGGAAATAGAAATTTTGTTTTTTCTTTTCCACGGTACTTAGCAACCGATTTAAAATTTAAATCCTGGCTCATCTCTAGGTTTCGCGATTACACACTACTTAATCAACAACATACCTCTCAACTTGCTTTGTTTTGGGAGACCGCAAAGGCGGTTCTCCGAGGGGAAGTATTAGCCTATACTATTTCTAGGTCTAAGAAAATTAAAAAGAGGGAAAATGAAGTACTGAGGGCTGTCACAAATGCATACAATCGCTACATCTTAAACAAAACGTCTGAAAATTGGTCTAGGTACAATGCAGCACTGGCTGAAAGAGATTCTTTCCTGCTTTATAAAAGCACACAGAGAGACCTTAGGTTGCAGGCCAAATTATACCATTTTGGTAATAAAACCGGGAAGCTTTTGGCAAATCTGGTCAAAGCTGAAAGAGGCTCCCCTATAATAAAATCTATCATTAATGGTAGTAAAAATCTTAACTCCTCTAAAGAAATATGTAGAGTATTCGCAGAATACTATCAATCCCTGTATTCCCCTAAAGTTTCTAATATTACACAGAGAGAAAATTTCTGGAATAAAATAGTCTTTACAACCTTGACCCCTGAGATGCTGGAAACACTGCAATCTCCTTTTACTGAAGTTGAAATTTCCACAATGATTCAAAGACTGTCTCCTCACAAAGCTCCGGGACCCGATGCACTCCCAAACGAGTTCTATAAAATACTGGCACTTGAGATAACAGGGCACCTAACCTCACTTTTTAATGACATTTACATTTCAGGCAATACTCCAACCAAGGAATTTGTTGCATCATATACAACTCTTATCTTAAAACAGGGGAAAGACTCAGAAAGAAAAGAATCATACAGACCTATTGCACTCTTAAACACGGATTACAAACTTTTCACATCCATCTTAGCAAATAGACTTCAGCCCCTGCTTTCCACTATTATCCATAAAGATCAAGCTGGTTTTCTGTTAAAACCAAACTCATCGGCCAAAATAAGAGAGGTATTCATGACAATAGAATATTTTAAATTGCTGGACTCAAGGGGAACGGAAGGGGAGGACACCCCTGACACGGCGATTATATCTATCGACGCTGAGAAGGCGTTCGATTCGGTACACTATGACCATCTGTGTTTTACCTTGCAGCAGTTCGGTCTGGGAGGCAATTTTCTCCATTTATTTAACAACTTATATAGTAATGCATCTACGAGAATCTTAGTTAATGGTGACTTGACCCAGGACATAAGGCTAGGGAGGGGGACTAGGCAGGGGTGCCCTCTCTCTCCCCTTCTCTTCGATGTGGCTATTGAACCTCTTGCTATTCAAATAGAAGAGATCAAAATCAAGGGAAAGGAGCTGCAAATTGCACTTTATGCAGATGATGTTCTCATTTATCTTTCAAACACAGCTAGAAACATTCCAAAGCTCCTTGATATTATAGAACAATTTGGTTCTTTTTCTGGCTACAAAATTAATACGTTAAAATCAGAACTTTGCTGGCTTAAGCACACCAGTAATTCTTGTACAAATATCCCATTTTCCATATTTCGAGGTGCATTCAAGTACTTAGGTATATGGATTTCCCCAAACCCCAACGCTTGGTATGACTTAAATGTTCTCCCGGTACTTAACAGAGTCAGAGAAGCTTTTAGGAATTGGCAAAAACTCCCTCTGTCTTTGTCAGGGCGCATTGCACTTTATAAAATGACCCTCCTCCCCAAAATCCTGTACGTGCTTCAGAACACCCCACTTATCTTGAAAACAAAGGATTTGTCATCTTTCAACTCTGCACTCCGTTCTTTTATATGGCAGAGTAGGAAACCTAGGATTTCTCTCAATAAACTAATGCTTCCCATAGAGTTTGGGGGACTTTCTCTCCCAGATATCCGCTTATATAACGTAGTGTTCCAGGCTAGAGTGGCGATAGAATGGTTAAATAATACTAATTATGTAACAAGTCTCAATCTTGAAAATAACATTGCCCATCTGTATTCTTTAATGGCCCTCCTACATTGTAACAATAACTTGATCCCTTCTGACATAAAAAAAATAAAGTCTATTTTTATCCCAGTACAGATGTGGAAAAAGTTATGCACTATGTTACATATCCAATTCAGAGTTTCATGTTATTTACCACTGTTAAACAACCCACAGTTTCAAGCTGGGATACAATCAGCTCTTTTTACCAAATGGGCTTCCTTAGGACTCGCGAATATCTCCCAATTATTGGATTTCCAAAATAGATACATCAGGTCCTTTGACTCCCTTAAAGATGATTTCCATCTTCACAATAAAAACTTTTTCGCATACCTCTAAACACGACATATTGCTCTCAAATTAGTAAGGGACTTCGGTTGGGACTGGTCCTTAGGCATACTTGAAAACTGGCTTTTAATAGCTAAAAATGGCCTCACATCAATCTCATACATTTATCAAAAACTGATCTCTCTCAAAGGCCCAGATATGGTAGAAAAACTGCAATTTAAATGGACAGCATTATTAGCGGAAGACCCAGGGGCGACCCCCGCAGTTACATTATCAATTCAGGCAATTTCACGTATTACTCTCTCCGCCACGTGGAGGGAGGTGCATGTAAAGCTATTACATATGACGTATTTCTCCCCAGAGAAGGGAACCAAATGTCAAAGTATCACTTTTAACAAGTGCCCAAAATGCTCTTACCCCTCCGCCAACCTTATTCATATGTTCTGATATTGCTCAAAAATTAGGAATTGCTGGTTAAAAATTCAATACTGGCTCATTAATTGGGTATTTCTGCACTGATATTTTCTCCCCTAAATATAGTCTTCCCTATCAAGGACTTTGGCCTCCCCCAGGATAAACTTAAAATAACCACCCTAGCAATCCTGTCTGGAAGATATTTAATTTTGAAGAAATGGAAATCGAGAGCAATCTTAGCATTTAAGAGGTAAAAAACTGTCTGAAGAAACAGTGCATATTGGAACAACTAGATACCAACTTACATAATGATAAGGAGGTGAGGAGTTTCTTTTTTAAATGGTCAGACTTTATTAAAGCTTTACCCCCTAATGAGGTCGAACATATGATCTATCCATTTCGAAACACGGAACTGGTCCTTCTGGGAATCTGGTAACCCCCTGCAGCCAATACAATTGATACATTTCAGCCTTCTTTTTTTTTTTTTTTTCTGGGTTCTGTTTTGTTTTGTTTGGCTTGTTTCATTTTGCTTTGTTTTGTTTTGTTTTGTTTTGTTGTCTTTTGTTTTGTTCTGTTTTATCCTTTTTTGTTCTGTTACCTTTTGTATTGTCTTGTTTCACAAGGCATCAAATGCCTGTTTGGTTTTATTGGTCCTCATTTTTCCCTGACGGGTATTATGATTTAAATTCTGTAAAGTAATGATTAATCTGTTTGTTTTTAAAGAAGAAAACACATGTTTAGTTCATATAATAGATATAAGTGTAGGGGGAAAAAGAGGGAATAAGGGGATTGGAAAAAGAAAAAGGGCATCAGGTGGTTAGGCTAAAAATGTTAAGTTGGTTTATTCACTGAGTGTAAAAACTAGAATTCGATTGTATGTTTAAAACTTGGCTCTGTCATTCAAAGAGCTGATCTTGTTGTTTAAATGTTCTTTCTTTGCTGTTCTGATTTTATGCTGTAACATAACCCCTGATGCTTAATAAAATATATTATTTAAAAAAAAAAACTTGTGGAATGGCATAAAGAGAGCTGGTAACAGGAGATCACCTTACAATCTATTGTAACTTTAACTTTTTGCAAAGAAGAGTGGGTTAAAATAAAAAGTCTAGATGTGCAAAGCTAATAGACACATATTCACAATGACTTGCTGCTGAAATACAAATACAGAAGGAGCTTTTAAAAAGTATTAGTTGGGATTATGCAATCAGGTTGTTAATTGTTTTGTTTTATAATTCTCTTAATAATTAAATATTTCTTACTTTATATTTAAAAAACCCCAGCAATTTTAATATGCAGTGTAGACATTATATCTACTGTAACATTTTAGCAAACATGATTATATTACTTTTGCATTTTCAATTAAAAAAGTTAAATCTTTCATGTGTTGCATCATTAATATTAGTTAAATAACCTTCTCTGCCAAGGATAAATAAATGTAATTATTGCTTGCGACTGTGTTCTGTAGGTATTACTCAATGATAGGTTTCTAGAGTAAACACTTCGTTTACCTAATATCCTAGTATGATGTATAACAAAGAGAGAGAAAATGTATGGCTTTGTTGCAATGTAACTTTTAAATATATTTGCAGCTGGCATCAAGCATAACCAAATTACAGGGAGCAAAAAACCTTAAAGAGATAATAAAGCAATTTACTGGGGAAAAAACAAAAGCTCTGCATACATATAAATGTTACAAAATAATTTAAATCATTCATTTTGTTAACAAAAGTTGTATACCCCATTTGGCCAATTAGAAACACATACAAATTAGCTTTTACTGTGATCAAGCAAATATTTTTATTATAAGATGTTTCTTAATCCTGTGGAAAACACTCCATCATTTTACTGTATGCTAAATTGCAAGAATATCAGGGATAGTAACGTGCACTGCAGAAGTTGATTTTTTATTTTATTTAGGGCTAGATTACACGTGGCGTGCTAACTGTTGTGTGCAAGCGATATCAGTTTTTTCTCTGCTTTTTGCACACAGCGGAATAAGCACACATATTACGAGTTGAAAGTAAATGTGTTAGTTTGAGCACAATTAAGATTTTATGTTAGTAAACCACAATTTTCTTGTGCCCTTTGGAATGCATGCTCTGTATGCAATAAGCTGACATCTATTCATGATCTATTCTTTTCATGTTTACTTAACCTGTTAGCCCCCACTGAAAATTGGCTTTACTTCTCTAACACAACTGCTTTAGCCTCTCTGTCCTATGGTGGCCTGCACTTCAGTCACACTCCCAGGCCAGGAGACAAATAAGGAGGGGGAGTAGGAATTATCCTGTCTCCACACAGTACCTTTCACTGCATTCCTTCACCCCCATCTTTTTCCTTATTATATTTTTAAGTTCATGCTATCCACCTCTTCTCCCCTTTAATTCTTCATGTTGTTGTTATCTAGAGGCCCCATGGCCCAGCATCACAATTTCTGGACCACTTTGAAGCCTGGCTTACATACTTTCTCTCTTGTTAATCTTAACATGCCTGCTGCCACTAAACTTCTAACCCTTACCACCTCTTTTGGCCTGTCCCAGTGGACAACATCTCCAACCCACTGTGAGGGCAAATACATAGACCTGGTCTTCACTAATCTCTGTGCCATTTCCAACTTCTTTAACTTTCCCTTTCCTCTCTCTGACCACCATCTTCTAACTTTCTCTCTTACTCTAAATACAGCATCTTTGCATGCCCCCAAAAAACTGCTACCTTACAGGAATTTGAATGACTTGGATCTCACAAACTTTTCCACTCAACTGAATCCTCTGCTCTCCAACATTTCATCCCTTTATTGCCCTAACCTTGTGGCCTTACAGAATAATTTGCTACTAAAATAAACACTTGACAAAGCTATACCCTCCACTGTTCACCATGCAACAATTACTTGACGACAACCATGGCACACCAAACAGACCAGATAGCTTCTGCAATGATAACTAGCTGCTAAACAGCAGTGGAGGAATTCACACACCTGTGATGATTTCCGGCATTATAAATTCATCCTTAACCCCAACAATTCTGACCTCATTTTGGCAAAACAAGTCTATTTCTTCTCCCTTGTGTCATCCAACCCCAGAAAGCTGTTCTCAATCTTTAACTCCCTTCTAAATCCTCCTGCACCCACACCCACTACCAAACTCACTGCTCAGATTATTGCTGATCACTAAAAAAATAAAAATTGACAACATTAGAAAAGATATCTATACCTCACACGCTTCAAACTCAGCCCTCCTACCCACCTCTTCTATTAACAAAACTTTATGCTACTTTCCTCCTGTAACAGAGGAAGAAGTTTCTGTACTCCTATCTTTGGCTCATCTCACAACCTGCCCACTTTATCCTTTTCCTTCACAACTTCTTCCCTTTCTCTCTGCTTCACTAACCCCTAGCCTAATTAACCTATTTATCCAGTCTATCACTGGTGGCACATTTCCTGATAAATACAAGCATCTGTCAATCACACCAATTCTAAAAAAGTCCTTTCTTTACCCCTCCACCCCTTCTAACTATAGACCGGTCTCCTTACTTCCCTTTGCTTCAAAATTATTGGAACAAATGTTCTATAATCGGCTAACTCAATTACTCACTACTAACACCTTACTTGATTCACTACAATCTGGTTTCCACCCTAAACACTCAACAGAAAGTGCTCTTACTAAAGTAACAAATGACCTGTTAGCTAAAGCAAAGAGTCACTGCTACTTACTTATTCTTCTTGACCTGTCTGCTGCTTTTGTCACAGTTGGCCATCCTCTCCTCCTAAAAATCTTACTTTCATTTGGCATCCGAGACACAGTACTCTCCTGGTTTTCCTCATATCTCTCAAGCCATTCATTTTCATTTTCCTTTAACAACATATCTTCTGATCCTTTGCCTCTCTAAGTGGGAGTACCACAAGGCTCTGTCTTGGGCCCCTTGCTTTATTCTCTCTATACATCCTCCCTTCGAAAACTTATAGCCTCCTTTGACTTCCAGTACCATTTATATGCTGATGATACTCAAATCTATCTTTCCTCTCCTGATATCTCTCCCTCTTAGGCAACCAGATTTCCAACTGCCTCTCTGCAATTTCCTCTTGGATGTCTTCACACAACCTCCAACTTAATCTGTCCTAAACTGAGTTGCTTCTTATTCCCTCCTCTTCGAGACATACAACATCTGACATTTATCTGATGGTCTGAGACTCTATTTTCAACATCTCACCCCAGGTCCACTGTCTTGGTGTCCCACTTGACTCAGAAGTCACCATCAACTCACATATACAAGCACTTAACAAATCTTGTCATGCACACCTAGGCAACATTTCCATAATTTGTCCCTTTGTTACTCAAACAACTACAAAAATACTAACTCATGCCCTCATTTTGTCATACATTGATTATTGCAATCTACTTCTAAATGGTGTGCATACACTCCAGAAAACAATTTAAAGTATTAACCCTAACTTAGAAAGCACTCAACAGTCTAAATCCCAACTAAATTTCCTCTCTCATCTCCAAATATTCCCCATCCCATCCTCTTTGATCAACCTCTGACCTACATCCCTCCACTACTGTTATCTCAACATCCTACTCCCGTCTCCAAGACTTCCCACATGCTACACCTGTCCTCTGGAACCTCTACCCTGCTCCATAAGACTGTCTCTATTAGCTGTACTACAAGTATCCAACTGCACCAAGCTCTCTTTGGTACATCAAGAGCTTGCCCATTTAATCTCCTTCTTATCATGGTTTTGCTTGCTACTAACATGGCTACTGGCATAAAGGCAGACTATCACTGTATTGCCACTTAGAATGACAAAATCTTTTTGTCAACTGAAAAAGGTTGACTGCTTTCCATGATATCCATAAAAAGCTAATTCATAAAATACTGACTCAAGAGACCAATTTCAGAAGATCTAATGAACCGAAATGATCAACTTATGATTATGGCTAGTGTGCTTTTCCTTTAGATTAGACAATTCCTTTGAACTTTTGCAAACTACAGGGCCATTGAGGTCAGAATATACACATGATTATATATAGGTATAGATATATACATATATATATATATATATATATATATATATAAATATATATATATATAGTAGCAAGTAAAGAAGGCAATCTCCGTTTTTCAATGTACCATTTATTATATACGGTAAACATTTTCGGGGTTCCCCGAATGTTTAGCGTATTTAATAAATGGTACATTGAAAAACCGAGAGTGCCTTCTTTACATGCTACTATGTTATTTTGATTGGGAGTACACCTCGGAGGCTGTTTAAAACATTGAGTGCTGGTTCCTAACTTTGCATACTTATATATATATATATATATATATATATATATATATATATATATATATATATATATATATATATAAGAAAGAGAATGCACTCTCTGGATTTAAAAGTTTAAAAATAGCTTTACTGTGTGACGTTTCGAGGCTTTCACCCCTTCCTCAGCCAAAGAAATAGTGAACAGTGAACAGATTTCGTCCCCATCACTCCACAGAAACAGCAATTGTTAAGGTTACCAACGACCTACTTACAGCAAAATCAAAAGGCCACTTCTCTCTGCTTATTCTCCTTGATCTGTCCGCAGCCTTTGACACTGTTGACCACCCTCTCTTGCTCCAAACCCTCCAATCCTTCGGCATATGTGACACAGCCCTCTCGTGGCTCTCTTCCTACCTGTCAAACCGTACCTTTAGTGTAGCCTTCTCTGGGGCCTCCTCTGCCCCGTCACCACTTTCTGTCGGAGTACCGCAAGGCTCTGTCCTCGGTCCCCTTCTCTTCTCAATCTACACGTCATCACTAGGTTTCCTAATAAAGTCCCATGGTTTACAATATCATTTGTATGCCGACGACACCCAAATCTACTTCTCTGCACTAGACCTTTCTCCTTCCTTGCTAACCCGTGTCACTAACTGTCTTTCTCACATCTCCAACTGGATGTCCTCTCACTACCTCAAGCTAAATCTCTCCAAAACTGAGCTCCTTATTTTCCCCCCTTCTTCAAAACTCTCCACCCCCAATCTCTCTATAACTGTCGACAACTCCATCATTACCCCTACCCCGCATGCCCGATGTCTCGGGGTCACATTTGACTCAGATCTTTCTTTCACTCCTCACATTCAGTCTTTGGCTAAAGCCTGCTGCTTCCACCTTAAAAACATCTCTAAAATTAGACACTTCCTTACACAAGACACAACTAAGATGTTAATCCACTCTCTCATCCTCTCCCGCCTCGATTACTGCAACTCTGTCCTCTCTGGTCTCCCCACCTACCGCCTAGCTCCTTTACAATCCTTAATGAATGCCTCTGCCAGACTCATCTTCCTTACAAGTCGCTCTTCATCTGCTGCACCTCTCTGCCAATCTCTTCACTGGCTTCCTCTTGCCTCTAGGATCAAACACAAAATTCTCACTCTGACATACAAAGCCCTCAACTGCACTGCTCCCCCCTATATCTCAGATCTTGTCTCCAGATACTCTCCTTCCCATCCCCTTCGCTCTGCTCAAGACCTCCTACTCTCCTCCTCTCTTGTCACCTCATCACACTCCCGTTTACAGGACTTCTCCAGACTGGCTCCCATCTTGTGGAACTCTCTGCCTCGCTCCACAAGACTCTCTTCTAGTTTTAAAAGCTTCAAGTGCTCCCTAAAGACTCTACTGTTTAGGGATGCATACAACCTACGCTAACCTTACTTTATACCAGTTCCTCTCCTCCATTGCTATCCCCTGAACCCCCCTAGCATGTAAGCTTAAGAGTCCAGCTGTTTGTTGATCACCTTCTCAAGAGCTGACTACAACAGTGCAACTCTTGGCAGGGCCCTCTACCCATTTGATCCCTATAACTGTTTTTTTTTTTGTACTCCGCCTTTGTTAATAGCGCTGCAGAATCTGTTGGCGCTCTACAAATAACCGATAATAATAATAATAATAATAATAACAGTGAAACATTATAAAGATATACATAAGACCCTCCCCCCAATGCACCACCAATCAAATGTGAGTCTGTGCCCATAGCAACTAACTAGGCTGATTAGCCTTGAGTCATATGTACATTTCATAGTATAACAAAAAGATACAATGCAATACTTAACCAAAAAGAAATATATGGCCAAATGCACATTCAATCATGATATAAAAATAGAAATAAAACCACATATGTACTGATCAAACGATGTATACTTGTGTGTACTTATTTACTTAATACCTAATCACAAATTGAGGCCCTGTCTAAGAGCTCTTAATAGGTGAACTGCGCTGCACGGACATGGGCAAGATTATGTCTGAAACTGTATGGAATGAAATAAATGTGTACCAGAGGGATTACAACTGCTTGAATTCTAATGTGGAGTCACGGTAATAACCATTATAATGCCCGACTCAGAGCCATTTATCAGCCCATATTAGGATACATTGATTCCTATTGTGAGTAGCTTGTGTAAACAGCCTAGGACGCCATCCATATCAGCTGTACAACCGCCTTGCTTCCTGCATTCGCGGGCAACAGGAGGCATAGCTTAATCGCAGGGCAAAGGGGGCGTGGTTTAATAAGCGTGTGTACTGTGTAACACTGTTTGATAAGCCAATAGCGGTGAGGTAGGGGATTCCCACGTTCCATAATATTGCTAAACATTATATAGTGTATCAATAATAGCTGCATTCAGTCAGTAGAATTCACATTAGCCAAATTATGTACATCGGTTAATGTGCATCGCATATGTGTCCTATAGCACCTCCCAGAGAATCTATAACCACCATCAGTGTAAGCCAAAATTACTCAACATAAAGAATATGGGATGGCAAAAAAAAGCTAAAAAGCTATCAAAAAGGGAACATAGATAGCAGGAATAACAATTTTGACAATATCATGTGGGTGTTCATTTAAGAGATATCAATACTCCAAGGAGTATAGGTACATAAGCTGTCGATTATACCCACTAGTCATGGTAGTCATGTTACATAAGGGCAGGTAACCCTGTATGTGGTATTGAGTCCCAAAGAATATTAAAGGAAGCAATGCCAATCAGTATTGGGATTTGTACCTCTTGGGTGTAGTGTATCCAGTCTAGGTCCATCTAGCCTTCACCTGCAATAATTTCTTCTTCCTATCACCCTCTCGGAGTAGGGGGGGGCATGGTCTATTAGTATGAACCTTAAGTCTTTGACAGTGTGTTTGGCTTCTAGACCAGTTGATCAGTCTAATTCCTTTCTAAAGCTGCTCTTATCGCACTCCGATGGTTAGCCATTCTCTTCCGAATATAGTCATCAGTCTTTCCCACGTAAAACTTCCCACAAACATAGCTCAATAAATAAACCACAAATTTGGTTGAGCATGTCATGTCATTTCGGATTTTATATTGTTTGTTGTTGTGGGGATGCCTGAATGTAGAGCCTTGTATCATGGCACTGCAAGTTCTGCAACTTGGGCATCTATATGACCCATGTTTCTTCATCTTTAAACACTGTTCCTGTTTATAGCAGTGTTTTGGGTCCATTTTTATTAAGAGATCCTTCAGATTGCTGTTCCTTTTGTACCCAATTCTTGGTACAATGTTTGATGTAAATGGTAAGCTGGGGTCAGTTTGGAGAACCCACCAGTTTTCCTGTTTGCCTTTCGCTAGTAGGTGGGATGTAGGACCAAATGTAGTGGTCATTGTAACACTCTGTTCAGTCTCTTTTCTCTCCTTGCCAGCAAGTAATGTTCCTTGATCCATTTTGGTCACATCTTCCTTAATAGCTTTTATCAATGGTTCGGCATATCCTCTCTTCAGGATTTTTTCGGACATCTCCTGTACTTGTATGATCGGCTTCTCAGGTATTGTGTTGTTCCTCATCACCCTAGTCATTTGAGCTTTAGAAATAGCCCTAATCAGTGACCGGGGATGATTGGTGGTAGCCAGAAGGATTGAATTGCGATCTGTAGACTTCTGATATAAAATGTTGGCCAATTTTGTTTCATCCTTGAAGATCCTTAGATCCAAAAAGTCAATCCTTTCGTCACTAAACTCAAGTTTGAATTTCACTGGAGTCATAATAGAGTTGAGTTCTGAGACCCATCCCTCCAGATCGTTGCTTTGTCCATTCCAGATAAGAAACATATTATCTCTATATCTTTTATAGAATGATATATTGGGATTGTTGTATACCTTTATTGCTGTTGTTTTATAATCAGCCATGTACAGGTTGGCATATAGCCCATAGCCATACCTGTGAGTTGTATATCGAAGGTAGTCTCAAAACGAAAATAGTTGTGAGTTTGACATAGATATAGAATTCTGCAGATGTATTCTGGGCCTAGACCGACATAGGGGTATCTCAGTAACACTTGCTCCACTGCTCTTATTCCATCGGAGTGTGGGATGATAGTATATAGACTGTTTACATCCATTGTTACCAACAAAGGAAATGGTCCTAATTCCGGTGTGTTGGCAATAGACTGTATCATGTCAGAGGTGTCTTTGATGTAGGAATCCATCCTTCCCACTAATGGTTGCAAAAAATGATAAATCCATATTGACAGTGTCTGAAATAAGGAGCGCCATGCTGACACAATTGGTCTTCCTAGTGGTTTTTTAAGTCTCTTATGGATTTTGTATAATATTGGGATGATAGGATTTGCAATCAGCTACTGCTGGTTCTTCTCAATTTATTAGCCCCAGTATAATTGGAAATAGTAATAGATTATATCACACACACAATCTAGTACACACACTGTTTTACTTGTGTTTAGCAATATTATGGAGTGTGGGATTCCCCTACCTCTCCGCTATAGGCTTATCAAACAGTGTTACGCAGTACACACGCTGATTAAGCCACAGCCCTTTGCCCCACGATTAAGCCATGCCTCCTTTTGCCTGTGAATGCAGGAAGCAAGGCGGTTGTACAGCTGATATATATGGCGTCCTTGGCTGTTTACACAAGCTACTCACAATAGGAATCAATGTATCCTAATATGGGCTGATTGATACATGGCACTGAGTTGGGCATTATAATGGTTATTAACGTGACTCCACATTAGAATACAAGCAGTTGTAATCCCTCTGGTACACATTTATTTCATTCCATACAGTTTCAGACATAAACTTGCCCATGTCCATGCAGCTCAGTTCACCTATTAAGAGCTCTTAGACAGGGTCTCAATTTGTGATTGGGTATTAAGTAAATAAGTACACAGAAGTATACATCATTTGATCAGTACATATGTGGTTTTATTTCTATTGTTGATTGAATAAGTATTTGGCCATATATTTATTTTTGGTTATGCATTGCATTGTATCTTTTTGTTATACTAAGAAATGTACATATGACTCAAGGCTAATCAGCCTAGTTAGTTGCTATGGGCACGGACTCACATTTGATTGGTGGTGCACTGGTTGGAGGGTCTTATGTATATCTTTATAATATTTCACTGTTCAATAGTTCTTTGTCTGGGGAAGGGGTGAAAGCCTCGAAACGTCACACAGTTAAGCTATTTTGAAACTTTTAAATCCAGAGAGTGCATTCTACTCTTTCATTTATTGTATCCTTGATGCACCCTGGTCTGAGTACAGCTGAGTATGCAGGAGTATATATATAAATATATATATATATATATATATATGTGTGTGTGTGTGTGTGTAGGAATATACACTCACCTTCTATTTTATTAGGTACACCTCACTAGTACTGGGATGGTTAGCCTTTTGTCTTCAGAACTGCCTTAATTCTTCATGACATATATTCTACAAGGTGTTGGAAACATTACTCAGAGATTTTGGTCCATATTGATATAGCATCCCACAGTTGCTACTGATTTGTTAGCTGCACATCCATGATGCGAATCTCCAGTTCCACCACATCTCAAAGGTGCTCTATTGGATTGAGATCTGGTAACTGTAGAGGCCATTGGAGTACAGTGAACACATTGTCATGTTTAAGAAACCAGTTTGAGATGGTTTGAGCTTTGTGGCATGGTGCTTTATCCTGCTAGAAGTAGCCATCAGAAGATGGGTACACTGTAGTCATAAAGTGATGGACATGATAAGCAACACTACTCAGGTAGGCCGTGATGTTTAAACAATGCTCAATTGGTACTAAGGGGCCCAAAGTGTGCAAAGAAAATATCCCCCACACCAGTACACCGCAAAAACCAGCCTGAACTGTTGATAGAAGGTAGGATAGATCCATGTTTCATGCTGTTTATACAAAATTCTGACCCTACCATCTGAATGTTGCAGCTGAAATAGAGAATCATCAGACCAGGCAACGTTTTTCAAATATTTTATTGTCAAATTTTGATGAGCCTGTGTGAATTGTGGCCTTAGTTTTCTGATATTAGCTGACAGGAGTGGCACCCGATTTGGTATTCTGCTACAGTAGCCCATCTGCTTTAAGGTTCAATGTGTTGTACATTCAGAGATGGTATTCTGCATTCCTTGGCTGTAATGAGTGGTTATTTGAGTTACAGTTGTCTATCATCTGGAAGCAGTCTGCCCATACTCCTCTGAAACCAACAAGACATTTTCCTCCACACAACTGCCGCTCACCGTATACTCAGACCAGACCGACAACAACCATGCCATGTTTAGGTCATTTAAAAGGATATTTTACACCAAATTTCATTTAACTGCATGCAATAGGCACTACTATAAAGAATAATATGCCCAGATACTGATCTAAAAATCCAGTATAAAACTGTTTAAAAACGTACTTAGAAGCTCCCACTTTAGCTCTGTTGAAAAGATTAGCTGAAACACCCACCAAAAGCAGACATCCCCCCCCTTCCTCTGCATGTGAAAAGACTCTTTACACAAACAGGAGCATGCTGGAGTAGGTAAACATCAGTATTCTCCTAAAACTTTGGGGCTTGCTTAGGATTCTAAAAATCAGTTCAATTATATTTAAAAATAAACAAAACTATAGTTTATTAAAAAAGCTGTATAGGCTATATAAATGGATCATCTACAAAACATTTATGCAAAGAAAAATGGAATGTATAATGTCCCTTTAAATCCCCTTTCTTCCCCATTCTGATGCTCGGTTTGAACTTCAGCAAGTCATCTTCACCACATCTAGATACCTAAATGCATTGAGTTGCTGCCATGTGATTAGCTGATTAGCAATTTGTGTCACCAAGCAATTGAACAGGTGTACCTAATAAAGTGGCCGGTGAGTGTGTATTTTTTTTTTTAAATACATTTTTTTTGAGGTTGTGTGCAGTATACAACATAAATGAAACACCATAAACAACAAAAAAGAAACAGATGACAAAAATGTAGAGCTCACAAGTAGCTTTTGATAAAAGTAGAACATTGCAATTGATTGCTATGGGTAGGTATCTTAAACCTCTGTTTTGTAGTATTTTCTTTAATTGGTTCCTCGTTTGACATAAGGGGCCACTCTTGGACCAATCAAGACTTATATAATCTAGGAGAGGAGATTGGGTTTTGAAATAGTCACTTTTGGACCTGGATAAGTAATTGAAACTTAATAACTGAAATTAAACAAATATGAGGATATATGGTGTAGCATAGTATATGATAAGTTGGGGTGGATCAGCAGTCAAGAGCTGCTATAGGTTAAGGAAGGGATGGGGCTTGGGCCTTTGTTAGTTTAGTGCATTTATCTGAAAAAAGGGGACAATAAAGAAGGTAATAAACTAGTAATACTCTACTGAATATTGGAAGCAGGATGTAGTATGTTCCATTTAGAGTCCAGAACTATAGATATATGTGTACCCAAGACAATGACTTTTTATATAAGTAATGGGTCATTTTGAGAGCGTGAGATGTAGGGTGAAAAGTGAAAGAAAATAGTAAATATCTTGTAAGAAAGGAGCATGATAACATATGGAATTTAGAGACTGCTGGGGGTTTACTGATAAGGGTTAGTTCTATCAAGCTTTTAGAGGCGTCTCTGCCAACCACCCACCCAGGGCAAACTGGGAAAAATATTAGTATGTAACAACTCCCAGCTAAGCACCGAAATTAAGAGAGTTAGCTATGAGCGGGGACATCATGTCCAAAATATCAATGGGCATTAAAGACTCCACTGGTGATCAGAAGCAGCATGATCTGTGAAGAGTAGAGTTGCATAAAGAACATGTCAGAGTTTTAAGCTACCGTATTAACAATATATCATAGTTTCATACTATACCTACACACAAATCAAATGCAAACCATAAACTTATTGAATGCCAGTTGTCAGAGATATGAGAGCTTTAGATCAATCTCGCCCTTGATCCTACTGATGTATATGGGATATTAAAATATGACATAACACAAATTAAACTCGTAGCTGAGTGACAACAGCCAGACTTTTTACAAATTTACAAAGTAGGTGTGTCATCTAAACAATATCAGTCATTCAAAATTCAAACATTCAAGTGATTTTGGTGTACATTCTGTCTCATTATTGGTGATCATATCGGTAACAGAGATATTGGAGGAATCATGTCCTTGTTTATTTAATTCTATAGCTTCTGTGCAAAGTCTGTTATTAACATCTGTATCCTTTACATAAATCAGTCTCTGAATCCCTCTAGGACAAGGTGGCAATGGTTCTTTTATAAACAGTTCATTGGGACCTGGCATGGACATGATATCCATTGAGCTAGATTTGTATATAGATTTGTATATATCCGTGCGGCTACAGTTTTGGTCATATTTGCCTACATCATTAACTGCCTCTGTTTGTCTGCTATCAACCCCATTCTCACTGGAATTTAGGTACTTATATGGGTGTACTGTTGGATCGTGCATAAGCTGCTCGTTATCATCATGAAAAAGCATATTTTGTTCCCCATACCTCTGTTCTGCAGTAGGTTGGCTGTCCGATGCTGTCAGCATTAATGCGGCTAGTAGCATCCTCGTTGCATCCCACTTGTTTGACGCGACCGTTGTCGCTCTGTTCTCCAGCAGGTTGACTCTCCGATGCTTTCGGCATTGATGTGGCTAGTTGCGTCCTCATTTAATCCCACTTGTTTGACGAGACCATTGTCGCTCTGACGTCATCACCTGGTATCGAAATCTGAGTCCTCTATGAAAAAAATCACTGAGGACTCAGATCCACTGTTGGCATCATCATCAGTTTGCGGCTGTCTAGTATGCCTCCTTTGTTCTCGTGGGTTAGTATTAAGGCTCCTTTCTTGATGACCAAATCCTGTGTTGTGGCGCCACCTGTAGACAGTCCCATGACAGTAAACTTGTTTGTCCCTTATGAATTTCATACGTTTACGATTCTCCAGCTGTTTCCTGTATTCAGTCACGGATTTTTCAAGTTCTATTACCAGTTTCTCGTATTCATCCAAAGGTAAAATCTGTACAAGTTGCTCTTTTTGTTGATTTATGCTCTCATTATATTTATTTATCTCTTGTTGAGCATATTCCACAGTCCATGTTATAAGATCAAAGGAACACTTGTTAATTATGCTCTCAAATTTTTCACAATAATCTTTCCGGTCAGCAAATAAAGTAGGTATTGTGGACATTCTCAGCCATCTTGGAATTTGTTGTACCCTATGGTATTCTGATAGGGTTATAGCATGTAGCTCTAGTACCATCTTTTTCTTGCTTTCTTTTTCAAACAGTCTACCAGTAGCTTCAATAGGGGCAATTTTTAGGAAGTCTCTGTTCCCTGCTATATTAGCATTAATCTGCTGCGCAGTCTCCTTGTCATATCCAAATATCTTTGGACCCATTTGTATATCTGTATTTCCATTTTGTGTCATACCTTCAGTCATAGTGATGTGCACGTACTCCTGTGGCAATTCAACAGTAACTTCACAGTAATTAGAAACAACACTCACGTTTTCTTTGTTATGGGGCACGGAATATAGAACTTGCCAGGTTTCCTTATCCAATATGAAACATATGAATTCCAGCCTCCAAATTTCTCATAAAAAGACCTTTATTTTAACAGGTAATAGGTGATTATATGAATGCCCTATAAGGATTGTTGATAATATGACTAGTAGCCACATGCAAAAAAGGTGAATATATACAGTAAAGAGATCTTCATAAAGTTCACACGTAAATGTAGGTGTATTGTGCACCATAAGGACATCTCTGAATCTAGCCTACGCTAGCTCGGTTTAGCTCTGACCTGTTGTGATATGAGTCCCACTCTTTGTTGAAGGTGTTGCAGAAAACTAAAAGAAGTTCTCGGTAGTTCCTTATTGTAAGTCGTCCTGGAAGAACAGAAGACAAGGTCTCTTCCCACTCACACGATAGCTCTAGGGTAATGTAATTCTTAAATAGCCCCCAATGTCCTGCACGGGAGCTGGCCGCATCTCCCTACCAGGACATCAAAGATGAAAGGGTAAGTTTCTGTTCTCCATCTGGAGCTAAAGTGGAGGTGGATAGCTGAGAGAGCATTGGACATTCCATGATTGGGACTCGCTCAATGTTGGATACTAAAATAGCACTCGATCTCCAGGTTTTTGACGTTGCTGTAAAGGGAGCATGCAGTTGAGCTGAATTATGTGCCTCTGAACTGCTTTCAGGACTTTCACTCTTGACAGGTCCCGGTGTCTACCCACACTCTTCGGATCTATAGCTTGAGATCTGTTTTACAATGAGGTAATTCTCTGATGGTTCAGTGGTTTCATGCTCAGATGGTGGTGGCTGTTGGGCGCCATCTTCTATGTAGGCCCCTTTGACGTAAGCTTGAAGGTCAACAAACCCTTTATCCATCTTACGGTCAAGTTCTAGTAAAAATACTGATATTTTTCAAAACTCCTCCATCCTGTCATTTGAGATCAGTGATCAGATGGGCCCGTAATACCCGGTGGGTTGAGAAGGAAATTACAGGCCACCGCCTTGCTCGACTAGTTATGTAGAATAGTGCTCAAGGTGCTAGGATCCTTTTAGGACTAAATTCCACCAGTAGAAGATATTAGTATAGCACAATCTTGGGTTCTCTATGGAAAAAGTGTGTAGCTTGGGTAGTCGGAGAAGGATGTTGTAGGCTCAAGTAAAGGCAACGGCCTAAGATCATAGCTGGTTAATTCAGGTCCTAGGGGTTTTTATAAGCAAATCTTGGCATATATTGAATCTACAAGATGAGTAGTAGTAGGGTGTTATAAATATAGGATAAGATGAGCGCTGTATTCCAAAATAACTTATAGATTTGAAGAATAGCCCCAGGAGCTTTTTTGTAATGTTAGCGGTTGTTATTTTCTGTAATGTTAGGGATTTCTATTTTTTGTAATGTTAGCATTTTTTTTTTTTAGTAATTTTAGGATTTTTTTCTAAAGATAAGATTAGGTTTCATTTTTTGTTACTGGTAATTTTTTAATTTTTTTTTATGGTATTTAGGATTTATTTTGTAATTTTCGGGTATTACATTTTAGGTTAAGTTAGTGGGTGTTAGGTTTGGACGTTTAGATGAAAGTTTATGATTTTGTGGGGGGATGGCGGTTTAGGGGATGGCGGTTTAGGGGTTTATAATTAATTTAGATCATTTGTGATGTGGGGTGGCGATTTAGGGGTTAATGCTTTATTTAATTTCTTTGCAGTGTGGGGAGATGGTGGTTTAGGGGTTAATAGTTTATTTAGATTGTTTGGAATGTGGCGCGATGGAGGTTTAGGGATTAATAGTGTAGTGGAAACTGTGGTGGGCTATGTGGCAGTTTAGGGGTTATTAGACTAGGGACTTTAGGGTGATTCAGGTTATTGTACAAGTAGGGTATTAGGTTTTTTTACACTTATTTGCACGTGAAAACTTTGTTAGTAGCATGGGTATTACAAGTTGAAAGTAAGTTCCATAACATTAGCAATATTCTTACCTTATGGAGTTGAAAACTGCTCATTATCTCAATACATTTTAAGCTCTACTACTTTTACCTTTTGAGCCCAGTTTTGGTCTATCAAATTCGGCACCTCAAAACATTGATAAGTCCTTATTGCACCTGTTAGGCTTTTTTACAGCTATTTCAAAACCGTCTTTTAGCTTCCAACTAAGGTAAACACTTTGTAATGGCCACTGGAGAAATTCTAGAGGTTTGATTACATTTATGATATTGATTCTTTAAAGTTGTATTTAGCCCTATTAGAGAAGCTGTATACAGTCAATGGTATACAATTACATATGTATAGGGGCATATACATGTAGATGAGATGACTATGTGATATCATTTACAGCTAGGGGGATCTGCAGGAAAACTCATCTAAAGACATTTTAATCTACAAATGGTGAAATTTTAGATTTCATTTTTCGTGATTGATTGTATTTCTCACTTGCATTATCATAATTTTCACTAACAGTACTGGCGTTATAAAAATAATTTTTTAAAAGGATATTACAATCCCTTTCTATCTGCATGCATTTTTTAGGTTATCTGAATGGGCAGACTTTGCACTGTTTTTTTATCGCTATATAAAAATTATTCTTATAAGCTATTTTTATTGTTCTTTGGTTTTATTTTGGCATGAACTGTAAACAATGGCAGATACAAGTTACAATGAAAAGACTTTTTATAAAAAATGTACAGAAATTTCACTTCTTTTAAGCCATTTGTCATGAACCTGCTTCCTTGTTGCTTATTATTTTTCCAACCCTTGAACAAGATTGCATACATTGCGAGCAGGTTGTTATGGAGGATGAGCCTCCATGCACGCTAAGTACAAACTCTTTTAAGATATTGCATACATTATTGAACTCATCATCATGACGGTTTATAGCAGATTACAAGTTAAATAATATATGCACTAGTTTGAACTTTTGTGAATTAGTTTGGACTTAGCATGCATGGAAGCTCCTCCTCCCCTATAATAGTCCATTCAAGATTATATAATGATTTTATCATGGTCACAAACAAAAACTGTCCATTTCATCACCTTTAGCCATGTATATTTGATTTTGATTGCATGAACAGAATCTCTTTATTTTGGATTAGTTTGTAGTACCAGTTAGATGAGTATAAACATCAAAATAGTTTCTTCCTGTTCTGATTTGTTTAGATGAAAATTGTGATGTTTTGTCAACTACAGGGAATTGTTTGCCTAATGAATTTGACTGGCATATTGATGTAGTTGATGAGCACATTATTTTCCTCCTATAATAAACTGATAAAGATTAAATATGAATAATATAATAGAAAGGGAAACAAATAATTCACTATATTTATACAAAGTATGATAAAACACTCTTATAGTTTTCATGCACAGTTTGATATTCATACTTTACCATGAACTACACTATGTACAGTATGTCAAATTGTGCATGTACCATGACCATAAAAATATTAGGTAAGAAAGCAAAAATCAAGAACGGAATGGAAAAGGTTGTAAAGGGCATATAGTTAGTCAAAATATATATAAAAAAATAAAAACAGTAGAACACTTTAAAGATCCTTCAGAACTACTTTAAAATTTTTAAATAATATTTTTCATTACACCTTCATAGCCCAGATGAATATGGAATAACTTCCCAAGTATACGGCTTGAGATTAAATCTATTTTCTTCTAGCCTAGGAGGATATAGCGCTTCCAGCAACAGACACAATTTGGCTAAACTTATAATAGATCCTGCATTCCCCTAATTAGATTGTGGCCATTATCTGAACTTTTTCTAATTCTGCAATGTGCCTTTTTTAAAATTGGTCCCCAGAACTGCACTCCATACTCAAGTTGAGGTCTTACCAGGATTTTGTTTGGTCCATTGTTTCTCTCCCACCTAGTATTAGAAAGTGGGCATTCAGTGACACAAAATGATTTTATGACCAGAACACCACTAGAATGTGTATTCTGTTGCAATTGTGTGGCTCATTGCCTTTCTCCCACCTAGCCTTGTGAAACTGGTGAATTTTATAGGAAGCACGTATTCTGGTCTGTTTCATATTCCTCTAAGCTATTGGGGCTAATAAAAATATTATTTTAAGTTTCTTAATTCAAACTTGTTGATTTAAAGGATCAGGGGGGTGTTCAGAAATTTGGACTAAAGCAAAGAAGTCAAGATTGGGGGTAGCCAGGTCAACACCAGGACAGGCTGCAATGTAGTAAGCATAATTCAATGCAATAGTTAAGAAATCTGTGGGCAAAGGGTAAAGTCAAGGTACAGGCAAGGGTCAGTAACTAGAAGACAGACTATACTAGAGAACACCCAGAGAAATTATAAAAATGTACTGATACAAAGTTTAGTGCCCTTTAAATAATAAAACCAGAGAAACAGGCACCAAAAATAAAACCAAGACTGAAGCTTGCAAATAAAAGTGCAAAACCAGCCAGGGAAAGACACCCCACCCTTAAAGATAGGGCTTTCTTTACACACGGAGCACTACAGGTAGCTCAATAGACAGCGCTAAGGGCAAAGTAGCCAAGCTCACCTGATGGCTCCCCAGATCATGCTCCCAAGAATGCGCACCTTAAATATCTCCCAAATGTGTTACAGATAGCGCAGAATAAAAAGCCTGCCAAAAGTTAACAGTACTCCCCAGATTACTGTTTTGTGTGGTTATATAAAAAGGCATGAAAAAAGGTGGAAGCATTTAGATCCCTAGCAGGAATCCAGGAATACACAAAAACTGGATACCACTTTGGTAGATCTTAATTTTTCATTTATGGGTCTTGTTGTCTTGTCAATTTAATTAAGAAAATCTCCAGGATTCTTGGATGTCCAGGATTCTTGGATGTCAAAATACGAGGCATCTCATACTCATGCAGGATGGACATGGAGAGGATATATTATTGCTTTAAAAGAAAATCAACTGGATAACATAAGTAACTATTGGAAAAACGCCAATATAGCAAGTACCAAGGTTGAAAGAAGCCTGTCGTTAGCGTAAGTACTTAGGAAAAAGTCAAACATGATCACCTGGTTTAAAAGGAGAAATGGAGGAGTGCATGTGATCAGCACAAAAAAATGCCTTTTTAGAGAAGGACACATAAGCCAATGAACCTGTTGCCAGTGAGCAGAAAGAGACTACACTCAATGATATGCAGCAGGTATCTCAGTATGATTGGGGGTTAGAGGAATATTCTTAGGGTTAAAACCAAAAGCTGGGAATGCAAGAGTAGTCTTGAGAGATGAAATCCAAAGGCTTACTCAGCTAAAGGTAGGAGGGAAGACCAATTATCTTAGCACGAGTAGTAAGACCATTAGTTTGAGGGTGGTAATGAGATTAAAAGCTTTGATTCTATTGGATGATTTGAAATTGAATTCAAATAAATATATAAGGGGGAACCTTTGTAAGGATATATCAATGTTGACAATCAATCCTATGTAAATGATTGTTTTGTAGCTGAGTTTTTGATGCTAAGGAAGAATGATGTACAACCTTAGAAATGAACAAATTCAGCAAATTAATTAATTAGTTCTTATAAACGCCTAGATGGCCAGATGGCCAGACAGAGGAGCGTCATGGAATTGATTTAAGATGTCATAACAAAGTGAATGTGGAACATAAAGTTTGTCATGATGATAATAAAGACCAGAGGTATCTTTTACCATATGTTCTTTAACAGGTGGCATTTCGGTTCTTAGAACTTTTAGTATTTCTTGTTCAATAGAACATAAAGTACCTATTATTTTATGTGGTGGTATAAGGTGTAAGGGTTTTTCTATTTTTGGTGTGTTATCATTTACTTGTGACAATGCGTCTGCCTTGGTGTTTTGGGTTCCTAGTCTATATGTTATTATAAAGTTAAACCTGTCAAAAAATAAAGCCCATCTGACTTGCTGGGAGGAAAGTGTTTTGTTATTTATTAAATACTGGAGATTGTTATGGTCGGTATATATTACAAATGGTTTAGATTTTAGAGCAGATTTGACAGCTAATAATTCTTTGTCACCAATTGAGTAATTTACCTCTGCGGTAGTAAGGACCTTGAGTAAAAAGCTATAGGATGTTGTCTATCTTTTTCATCTTTTCTTTGAGATTGGACTGCACCTATGCCTGTATCAGATGCATCAACTTCTACAATAAATTGACAGGTATGATCTGGGAGATTTAAAATTGGTGTAGTTACAAATTTTTGTTTTAAGAAGTTAAAGGCTTGTTCAGCATCAGATGACCATTTGAATTTCAGGTGTTTTCTTGTTAAATTAATCAGATGGGATGTTAATCTCAAGTTTTCCTATTATATGGTGTGGGTAACAGGTAGTATTGCAGTATTGGGATTGGAACTTAATGTTGTTTTTTGTTGATATGAGTAGAGGTATATTGTGATGGGTTATAGGACCATTGTGAATTAAGGTTCCATCAATAACTTTTACAAAAATTGGATTTTGCTTTAGAATAGTGGGTATTTTATTAAAATTCACATATTCATTTTTTTTTTTGCTGCGCATGTGCATTGGGTGCGGTGACGTGCGGGGCCGCGTGGTGAGTAGATGTGGCGGATCCGTTCCCGGGAGTTTTGGACTTTATAAATGGCGCCAAAGCAGGACCCTAAGCCCCGGTTCCAAGATGGTGAGCATGTCTTGTGTTTTCATGGGCCTCTCCTGTATGAAGCAAAGTGTGTGAAAGTTGCTATCAAAGACAAGCAGGTGAAGTACTTCATTCACTACAGCGGTTAGAATAAGAATCACTCATCACAGGGCACCAGGCATCACAAAAGAATGGACACTGCGAGCAACTAAAGAGTCACCAAGCATGAGCGAGGATAGGAGTGTGATATAGATCAGGGCTGGGATGAGTGGGTTCCAAGGAGCAGGGTACTCAAATACGTGGACACTAACCTGTAAAAGCAGAAAGAACTTCAGAAGGCCAATCAAGATCAGTATGCAGAGGGGAAGATGAGAGCAGCAGCCCCAGGAAAGAAAGCAGCTGCACTTCAACAGAAGAATGTAGAAGTGAAAACAAAAAAAAATAAACAAAAAGCCCCTGGGAGCTGGAAGGGCAGCAGCACCAGTGACACACCCCAGCCGCCACGCAAGAAGCGAGCGCGTGTGGATCCCACTGTTGAAAGTGAGGAAACTTTTATGAACAGGGTTGAAGTGAAGGTAAAGATTCCTGAAGAATTAAAGCCCTGGCTTGTTGATGACTGGGATCTCATCACTCATCAGAAACAGCTCTTTAATCTTCCTGCCAAAAAGAATGTGGAAACTATTCTGGAAGAGTATGCTACATACAAGAAATCCAGGGGGAACACTGATAATAAGGAGTATGCAGTGAATGAAGTTGTGGCTGGAATTAAGGAATACTTCAACGTCATGCTGGGCACACAGCTGCTTTATAAGTTTGAGCATCCCCAGTGTGCGGACATCCTAGCAGACCATCCAGATGCTCCAAAGTCCCAGGTGTATTGTGCACCCCACCTTCTTCGACTCTTTGTACGAATAGGAGCCATGTTGTCATATACTCCTCTGGATAAAAAAATTCTGGCATTGCTACTGAACTACCTTCATGACTTTCTTAAATATCTAGCCAAGAATTCTGCTACATTGTTCAGCGCAAGTGACTATGAGGTTGCACCCCCAGAATACCACCGTAAGGCAGTATAGTGATAGAGGAAACCTTGCAGTAAGACCAAACTAAAAGCAGGCTGTAACAGACTTCTCTATCACTAGATTGATCTAGGTCACAGTCGGCTGCCCAATCTGTGCTATCTATACAATGGAGTGGAAGAATACCAGGGGTGTCATTATGAATATGGGGAAAATCTTTATATAAACATTTAGCTGCTAGATCAGAGCAATGTTTAGCATCTGGATGCTGTTTTCACCACTAAGGTGTGATTTGTACCTGTGTGGAACCACCTTGTCCTTCACCATCCCTGCCCCCACTTGATTTCTAAAGAATTGTCTGACTTTTTATGTGGATATTCATGTTAAGTTCACTGACAGTTGGAGTATAGCACAGCTATGTTACTGATGGAGGACGTTAATGCTCAGTGTCTGCTCATTTGATAGAATGCTCTATGCTGTAGACATCCACGTGGAGTTGTCTTTGTTGCATTTGCTGTTCAGCTCTTCCAATGTGAATGTGCCAGCAACTGCTTTATTCGTGTGATGCAACAACTGGTTCATGCTGCTCAGTTGCCACTTGTTAATCACTCATATGGAAGGAATTCATGGGTGACATTTAGGACACGTCACTCAACATTAATCTGCTACTGTATCTTCAACACCATTTGTTAGCCCAGTTTAGGGCAGTGTGGGAGCCAAGAGAAAATGGAGCATGATGCGTAAACAATCAAATCCGCTGAACGGAGGACCAAAATTATTGCAAGATATGTTAGCACTTGTTCTTTTCCCTCCTCTCCAGAATTACTTACAAAAGGAAAGTCTTGTCATTTCGTACTTAATAACCTATTAAATAGTCAAATAACTATGACAGAATTAGTGCGATGTGCAGTTCTGTTAGTTATTTGCCAGTTTATCTGAATGTGTTATGAAATGCTGACTGTTCCTCTACACGGATTTGACACTTCATAGCTTGTTTGATATACTGTCCTTTAAACTGTTCACTTGCTCTGCACTCATTTGTTGAACTCGTTCTTGGAGTTAAACCTTAAAAAAAATATGTTGAACTTTAATGTCTGAATCTTGTGTTGTTTTTTTGACATTTGTTAAATGCTGCTTTTCTTTGTATATATTTTTTTATATATAAATATATATGCTGCAAGTACCTTTCAGTTAAGTGGTTATGTTAATACATGGCTACATAGTCTGTTCAGTTACATTATGGCTTTATGTAAAATAATAAAATAAAAAGTAATTTAATTTTTTTTTTTTTTTTAAATCACATATTCAGCATTGATTAAATAACCGAAAGCACCTGAATCTATAATGACCTTAGTCTTGACTTATAGGTGATCCCACTGCAAAGATAGGGACAAAGTCAACTGACATTCAACAATATTTTTTGTTATTGTGTTTCTTTCCTTACCCTTCTTTTGATGACTTAGTATAGGACATGTGGCGACAGCATGCTCTTTATTGGCACAATACAGACACAGATTTGAGATTCATCATTTTATTTTCTCCTCCTGAGTCAAAGGTCCCTTAAGAGTGCCTATCTCCATAGGGGTGGTATGGTTTGTTGATCTTTCGGTACTGTAACATATTGGTATTTTAAAAGGCATGTCAGTGGATGACCTTTCTGCTTAGCGTTCCCTTATCCTACGGTCAAGGGTGATTGACAACTTTATCAGAGCTTCGAGGGTGTCTGGCATATCCACTCTGGAAAGTTCATCCTTAAGTGATTCATTAAGTCCGAGCCTAAATTGTTTTTTTAGGCTTATCTCGTTCCATAATGAATCAGTATCCCACATTTGGAAATCTGGGATAAATTCTTCAACTGGATATTTCCCTTGTTTTAGGGAGCGCAGTTTTGTCTCAGCATTTATTTGCTTATTAGTATCCTCATAGAGGGAGGCCATATTAGCAAAAAATTGATCTAATGAGTCCAGCACTGGGCTGTTGTATTCGAAAAATCTGTTGGCCCAAGCCCTAGGTTCCCCAGATAAGTACGATATAGTTGTACAAACCTTTAGTTTTACAGAATGATAGGTGCAGGGTTTAATCGTAAACAAAAGCAGACAGGCATTTTTTAAAATCCCTAAATTCGGATTTCTTGCCAGTGAACAATGTAAGGGGATTTATATGAGGTTCTGGTGGTTCAATTGATTTTGGATTCACTATGTCTTTAATTACACTTTTTAGTGCTGTGTGTGCTCTGCCTGGAGCTCAGTTAAATCCCTTGCCAAATAATCAATTTTATGATTAAGTGTTTCAAATTGGGAACTAATTTCTTTTGGGTCCATTATTATTTTTGTGAGGCTTGGATATTATGTAAGGATATGTCAATGTTGACAATCAATCCAATTTAAATGATTGTTTTGTAGCTGAGTTTTTGATGCTAAGGAAGAATGATGTACAACCTTACGGCTAGATTTAGAGTTTTGTCGGTAACGACCCGCGTATCTAACGCTGGCTTTTTTCTGGCCGCACCTTTAAAATAACTCTGGTATTGAGAGTCCACAGAATGGCTGCGTTAGGCTCCAAAAAAGGAGCGTAGAGCATATTTAACGCAACTTCAACTCTCGAAACCAGAGTTGCTTACGGACGCGGCCAGCCTCAAAAACGTGCTCGTGCACGATTCCCCCATAGGAAACAATGGGGCTGTTTGAGCTGAAAAAAAACCTAACACCTGCAAAAAAGCCGCGTTCAGCTCCTAACGCAGCCCCATTGTTTGCTATGGGGAAACACTTCCTACGTCTGCACCTAACACTCTAACATGTACCCCGAGTCTAAACACCCCTAACCTTACAGTTATTAACCCCTATTCTGCCGCCCCCGCTATCGCTGACCCCTGCATATTATCATTAACCCCTAATCTGCCGCTCCGTAAACCGCCGCTACTTACATTATCCCTATGTACCCCTAATCTGCTGCCCCTAACACCGTTGACCCCTATATTATATTTATTAACCCCTAATCTGCCCCCCACAACGTCGCCTCCACCTGCCTACACTTATTAACCCCTAATCTGCCGAGCGGACCGCACCGCTATTATTATAAAGTTATTAACCCCTAATCCGCCTCACTAACCCTATAATAAATAGTATTAACCCCTAATCTGCCCTCCCTAACATCGCCGACACCTAACTTCAATTATTAACCCCTAATCTGCCGACTGGAGCTCACCGCTATTGTAATAAATGTATTAACCCCTAAAGCTAAGTCTAACCCTAACACTAACACCCCCCTAAGTTAAATATAATTTTAATCTAACGAAATTAATTAACTCTTATTAAATAAATTATTCCTATTTAAAGCTAAATACTTACCTGTAAAATAAATCCTAATATAGCTACAATATAAATTATATTTATATTATAGCTATTTTAGGATTAATATTTATTTTACAGGTAACTTTGTATTTATTTTAACCAGGTACAATAGCTATTAAATAGTTAAGAACTATTTAATAGCTAAAATAGTTAAAATAATTACAAATTTACCTGTAAAATAAATCCTAACCTAAGTTACAATTAAACCTAACACTACACTATCAATAAATAAATTAAATAAAATACCTATAATTATCTACAATTAAACCTAACACTACACTATCAATAAATAAATTAAATACAATTCCTACAAATAAATACAATGAAATAAACTAACTAAAGTACAAAAAATAAAAAAGAACTAAGTTACAAAAAATAAAAAAATATTTACAAACATTAGAAATATATTACAACAATTTTAAACTAATTACACCTACTCTAAGCCCCCTAATAAAATAACAAAGCCCCCCAAAATAAAAAAATGCCCTACCCTATTCTAAATTACTAAAGTTCAAAGCTCTTTTACCTTACCAGCCCTGAACAGGGCCCTTTGCGGGGCATGCCCCAAGAAGTTCAGCTCTTTTTCCTGTAAAAAAAAACATACAATACCCCCCCAACATTACAACCCACCACCCACATACCCCTAATCTAACCCAAACCCCCCTTAAATAAACCTAACACTAAGCCCCTGAAGATCTCCCTACCTTGAGTCGTCTTCACCCAGCCGAGCCAAATTCTTCATCCAAGCGGAGCAAGAAGAGGTCCTCCATCCGGTAGAAGTCTTCATCCAAGCGGGGCAGAAGAGGTCTTCCATCCGATTGAAGTGTTCATCCAAGCGGCATCTTCTATCGTCATCCATCCATAGCGGAGCGGCAGCATCCTGAAGACCTCCGACGCGGAACATCCATCCTGGCCGACGACTGAACTGCGAATGACGGTTCCTTTAAATGACGTCATCCAAGATGGCGTCCCTCGAATTCCGATTGGCTGACAGGATTCTATCAGCCAATCGGAATTAAGGTAGGAATATTCTGATTGGCTGATGGAGTCAGCCAATCAGAATCAAGTTCAATCCGATTGGCTGATCCAATCAGCCAATCAGATTGAGCTCACATTCTATTGGCTGATCGGAACAGCCAATAGAATGCGAGCTCAATCTGACTCAGTCTTCAGACTTGCCAGAAACGCAAGTTATTGAGCATGGGTCTAAAGACTTCTGCTTCATAACCCTGTCCACCTGTTCTGATGAGGCAGACAGAGATCGCCACAATTCAACCCGATCGAGTTCGATCGGGTTAATTGACACCTCCCTGCTGGCGGCCAGTTGGCCACGAGTCTGCAGGGGGCGGCGTTGCACCATTTGTATAACACATTTCTTTCATGTAATTGGCAAGAGTCCATGAGCTAGTGACGTATGGGATATACATTCCTACCAGGAGGGGCAAAGTTTCCCAAACCTCAAAATGCCTATAAATACACCTCCCACCACACCCACAATTCAGTTTTACAAACTTTGCCTCCTATGGAGGTGGTGAAGTAAGTTTGTGCTAGATTTCTACGTTGATATGCGCTTCGCAGCATGCTGAAGCCCGGTTTTCCTCTCAGAGTGCAGTGAATGACAGAGGGATGTGAAGGGAGTATTGCCTATTGAATGCTATGGTCATCCTATCGGGGATCTATTTCATAGGTTCTCTGTTATCGGTCGTAGAGATTCTTCTCCTACCTCCCTTTTCAGTTTGACGATATACTCTTATATACCATTACCTCTGCTGATTCTCGTTTTAGTACTGGTTTGGCTATCTACTATATGTAGATGAGTGTCTGTTGGTAAGTATGTCTTATTTTATTTATGACACTCTCATCTATGGTTTGGCACTTTATATGTAAAGTTCTAAATATATGTTTTATACTTATATTTGCCATGATTCAGGTTAATCAGTATATTTCCTTCTTACAGACGGTCAGTTTCATTTTTGGGAAATGCATATGAATACATTTTTTTATTACCTGAAAATTTTTTAAATTTGACTTTTCTTTCTAAATTGCGGGCTGTTAGGCTCACGGGTGCAAAAAATGCTAGAATTTATTGCGTCATTTTTGGCGCGAAAATTACGTTTGTTGACGTTAATGACATAATTTCCGGTGTCGTAGTTGTCGCCGAGAGTTTTCACATAGTTGCGTCATCTATGACGCTCGTGTTTGTTGCAGACGTTTTTGGTGCCAAATAAAATTTGTCTATTGTGGGCGTCATACTTGGCGCCAGTTTTTTTGACATTATATAAGTCTTTGTTTCTTTTTGCTTCTGGTTTCAAGAGGCTTATTCTGTTTGCATTTTTTCCCATTCCTGAAACTGTCATTTAAGGAATTTGATAATTTTGCTTTATATGTTGTTTTTTCTATTACATATTGCAAGATGTCGCAATCTGACCCTGTATCAGAATCTACTTCTGGAATGCTGCTGCGAGATGTCGGTTCTATCAAAGCTAAGTGCATTTGTTGTAAACTTGTGGTAACTGTTCCTCCGGCTGTAGTTTGTGTTAGTTGTCATGATAAACTTTCAAAAGCAGACAATATTTCCATTAGTAGTAGTCCATTACCTGTTGTTGTTCCTTCAACATCTAATGTTCAGGATATTCCTGTTAATGTAAAAGAATTTGTTTCTAATTCTATTCAGAAGGCCCTGTCTGTTATACCACCTTCTAATAAACGTAAAAGGTCTTTTAAACGTCTCATAAATTAGATGAATTTTTAAATGACCGCCAACATTCTGATTTATCTATCTCTGATGAGGATCTATCTGGTTCAGAAGATTCTGCCTCAGATATTGACACTGACAAATCTTCATATTTATTTAAGATGGAGTTTATTCATTCTTTACTAAAAGAGGTGTTGATTGCATTAGATATGGAGGAGTCTAGTCCTCTTGATATTAAAACCAGTAAACGTTTAAATTCGTTTTTTAAACCTCATGTAGTTATTCCAGAGGTTTTTCCAGTTCCTGGTGCTATTTCAGATGTAATTTCTAGGGAATGGAATAGTTTGGGTACTTCATTTACTCCTTCTTTAAGGTTTAAGAGACTGTACCCTTTGCCGGCTGATAGATTGGAGTTTTGGGAAAAAATCCCCAAAGTTGATGGGGCTATCTCTACTCTTGCTAAACGTACTACTATTCCTACGGCAGATAGTTACTCTTTTAAAGATCCTTTAGATAGGAAGCTTGAATCTTTTCTAAGGAAGGCTTATTTATGTTCAGGTAATCTTCTTAGGCCTGCTATTTCTTTGGCTGATGTTGCTGCAGCTTCAACTTTTTGGTTGGAGGCTTTAGCACAACAAGTACCAGATCATAATGTATATAGCATTGTTAAGCTTCTTCAACATGCTAATAATTGCATTTGTGATGCCATTTTTTATATCATTAGAATTGATGTCAGGTATATGTCTTTAGCTATTTTAGCTAGAAGAGCTTTAAGGCTTAAAACTTGGAATGCAGATATGACTTCTAAGTCAACGTTGCTATCTCTTTCTTTCCAAGGTAATAAATTATTTGGTTCTCAGTTGGATTCTATAATTTCAACTGTCACTGGGGAGAATGGAGCTTTTTTGCCTCAGGATAAAAAATCTAAGGGTAAATTTAGGGCTGCTAACCGTTTTCGTTCCTTTCGTCAGAATAAGGAACAGAAGCCTGATCCTACCCCTAAAGGAACAGCTTTCAATTGGAAGCCTTCTCCAGTCTGGAATAAATCCAAGCCTTTTAGAAAATCAAAACCAGCCCCCAAGTCCGCATGAAGGTGCGGCCCTCATTCCAGCACAGCTGGTAGGGGGCAGATTACGATTTTTCAAAGATATTTGGATCAATTCAATTCAAAATCATTGGATTCAGAACATTGTTTCTCAAGGGTACAGAAAAGGTTTCAAGGTAAGACCGCCTGTGAGAAGGTTCTTTCTCTCACACATTCCAGTGAACCCAGTAAAGGCTCATGCTTTCCTGAAATGTGTTCCAGACCTGGAGTCAACTGGGGTAATTGTGCCAGTTCCATATGTGGAACGAGGTCTGGGATTTTATTCAAATCTGTTCATTGTACCAAAGAAAGAGAATTCTTTCAGACCAGTTCTGGATCTAAAATTTTTTAATCATTATGTAAGAATGCCAACATTCAAAATGGTGACTATAAGGACTATTTTGCCTTTTGTTCTGCAAAGGCATTATATGTCCACAATAGACTTACAGGATGCTTATCTTCATATTCCAATTCATCCAGATCACTATCAGTTCCTGAGATTCTCTTTTCTAGACAAGCATTACCAATTTGTTGATCTTCCTTTTGGCCTAGCAACAGCTCCAAGGATCTTCTCAAAGATTCTCGGTGCCCTTCTCTCTGTAAACAGAGAGCGGGGTATTGCAGTGTTTCCTTATTTGGACGATATCTTGGTACTTGCTCAGTCTTTACATTCTGCAGAATCTCACACGAATCAACTTGTTTCTTCAAAAACATGGTTGGAGGATCAATTTACCAAAAAGTTCCTTGATTCCTCAGACAAGGGTAACCTTTTTGGGATTCCAAATAGATTCAGTATCCATGACTTTGTCTCTAACAGTCAAAAGACGTCTGAAATTGGTTTCTGCTTGTCGGAACCTTCAGTCTCAAACATTCCCTTCAGTAGCTATGTGCATGGAAGTTTTAGGTCTCATGACTGCAGCATCGGACACAATCCCCTTTGCTCATTTTCACATGAGATCTCTTCAGCTTTGTATGCTGAACCTTTGGTGCAGGGATTATACAAAGATATCACAATTGATATCCTTAAATCCCAATACTCAACTATCTCTGACTTGGTGGTTAAATCACCACTGTTTAGTTCAAGGGGCCTCTTTTCTTCGTCCAACCTGGACTGTGATTTCAACAGATGTGAGTCTTTCAGGTTGGGGAGCTGTCTGGGGATCTCTGACAGCGCAGCGGGTTTGGAAATCTCAAGAGGCGAGATTACCAATCAATATTTTGGAACTCTGTGCGATTTTCAGAGCTCTTCAGTTCTGGCCTCTTCTGAGGAGAGAATTGTTTATTTGTTTTCAGACAATGTCACAACCTTGGCCTATGTCAATCATCAAGGTGGGACTCACAGTCCTCAGGCTATGAAAGAAGTATCTCGGATACTTGCATGGGCGGAATCCAGCTCCTGTCTAATCTCTGCGGTTCATATCCCAGGTATAGACAATTGGGAAGCGGATTATCTCAGTCGCCAGACTTTACATCCGGGAGAATGGTTTCTTCACCCAGATGTGTTTCTTCAGATTGTTCAGATGTGGGGGCTTCCAGAAATAGATCTGATGGCTTCTCATCTAAACAGGAAACTTCCCAGGTATCTGTCCAGATCCAGGGGTCCTCAGGCGGAAGCAGTGGATGCGTTGTCACTTCCTTGGAATTATCAACCTGCTTATATCTTTCCGCCTCTAGTTCTTCTTCCAAGATTGATTTCCAAAATCATAATGGAATGTTCATTTGTTCTGCTGGTGGCTCCAGCATGGCGACACAGGTTTTGGTATGCGGATCTTGTTCGGATGTCCAGTTGCCAACCGTGGCCACTTCCGTTAAGGTCAGACCTTCTATCTCAAGGTCCGTTTTTCCATCAGGATCTCAAATCATTAAATTTGAAGGTATGGAGATTGAACGCTTAGCGCTTAGTCATAGAGGTTTTTCTGACTCAGTGATCAATACTATGTTGCAGACTCGAAAATCTGTGTCTAGAAAGATTTATTACCGCGTTTGGAAGACTTACATTTCATGGTGTTCCTCTCATAAGTTCTCTTGGCATTCTTTTAGAATTCCTATAATTTTACAGTTTCTTCAGGATGGTTTGGATAAGGGTTTGTCTGCAAGTTCCTTGAAAGGACAAATCTCTGCTCTTTCTGTTCTGTTTCACAGAAAAATTGCTAATCTTCCTGGTATTCATTGTTTTGTACAGGCTTTGGTTCGTATCAAGGCTGTCATTAAGTCAATCTCTCCTCCTTGGAGTCTTAATTTGGTTTTGAGAGCTTTACAGGCTCCTCCGTTTGAGCCTATGCATTCTCTGGATATTAAGTTACTTTCTTGGAAATTATTGTTTCTTTTGGCTATCTCTTCTGCTAGAAGAGTTTCTGAATTATCTGCTCTTTCTTGTGAGTCTCCTTTTCTGATTTTTCATCAGGATAAGGCGGTTTTGCGGACTTCATTTGAATTTTTACTTAAGTTTGTGAATTCCAACAACATTAGTAGAGAAATTGTTGTCCCTTCGTTGTGTCCTAATCCTAAGAATTCTTTGGAAAAATCTTTGCATTCTTTGGATGTGGTTAGAGCTTTGAAATATTATGTTGAAGCTACTAAAGATTTCAGAAAGACTTCTAGTTTTTTTTTTAGTTTTTTCTGGTCCTAAGAAAGGTCAGAAAGCTTCTGCTATTTCTTTGGCTTCTTGGTTAAAACTTTTGATTCATCATGCTTATGTAGAGTCAGGTAAATCCCTGCCTCAGAGGATTAGGGCTCATTCTACTAGGTCAGTTTCTACTTCCTGGGCTTTTAAGAATGAAGCTTCTGTTGATCAGATTTGCAAAGCAGCAACTTGGTCTTCTTTGCATACTTTTACTAAATTCTACCATTTTGATGTTTTTTCTTCTTCAGAAGCAGTTTTTGGTAGAAAAGTACTTCAGGCAGATGTTTCAGTTTGATTCTTCTGCTTATAAGTTCATTTTTTTTCATTATAAAGATTAAAACTTTTGATTTGGGTTGTGGATTATTTTTTCAGCGGAATTGGCTGTCTTTATTTTTATCCCTCCCTCTCTAGTGACTCTTGCGTGGAGTTCCACATCTTGTGTATTTGCTATCCCATACGTCACTAGCTCTTAGACTCTTGCCAATTACATGAAAGAAAACATAATGTATGTAAGAACTTACCTGATAAATTCATTTCTTTCATATTGGCAAGAGTCCATGAGGCCCACCCTTTTTGTGGTGGTTATGATTTTTTTGTATAAAGCACAATTATTCCAATTCCTTGTTGATGCTTTCGCTCCTTTCTTATCACCCCACTTCTTGGCTATTCGTTAAACTGAATTGTGGGTGTGGTGGGGGGTATATTTATAGGCATTTTGAGGTTTGGGAAACTTTGCCCCTCCTGGTAGGAATGTATATCCCATAGATCACTAGCTCATGGACTCTTGCCAATATGAAAGAAATGAATTTATCAGGTAATTATGTTTTTTGTCTTTTTATAGATCTTGATCAGGGAACCCAGACAGAGTCCTTCCTGTCCAATATCTTTCGGCAGCTGCCGGAGGGTCTGGATATTGTATCCAGGGCTGTGTGGGCCCTGCAGGAGCCCATGAGCAATTTTAGTTGACTTTTATATTTTTATTTAAAAAAAAAAGATTAATTTTTTTTTAATAACAAAATACATTTTTAATCCAAATTATGGTGTAACTGTATTCATTAAAATATTATTCAGAAGGAGTAACAGCTATATAGCAGACACAGACAAATCTATAAAACTGTTGGTACAAAGTAATACCCAACACCATATAAGGACAGTAATAGACATGAGAGGAAAACACATAAGGTGGAAGTCTATCTTAAATATGAGAAAATAATTAATAATAAATAGATCACTGTATAAGAATATCACTAATCACTAATTCACGTTAAAAGAAAAGGGATTCTCACATATATTTAGCATAATAATATTTAGGACTAAAGAGCCATAGTAAATTTATAGGGTGGGGTTTTTTTTTTTGTTTTTTGTTTTTTCTCCATACATATTAGGTGAGAGATATAAGCATGAGATAAATTAAATGGAATAGTTTCCTTTTAAGTTAATTACAAATAGGAGAGTTAAGAGCTATAGCATAGGTTGGAAAACATACCGCCACGCACACAAATGGAAGGACCAATAGAGATATAGCAGACGAAGATAAACCTATAAAGCTGCTGGCACAAAGTAACACCCAACACTACACAAAGATGGTAATATACACAAGTGGAAGGCACATAAGGAGAAAGTTCATTTTAAATATTAGAAAATAATTAATAGTAAAAAGATCACTGTATAAGAATATCACCAACCATTTTTTCACGTTAAAAGAAAAGGTATTTTCACATATACATAGTATAATTATATTTAGGACTACAAGGACAAAATCAACTTTATTGGGGGGGGTTTTTTTTTTTTTTTTTTTTGTTTTTTTTTTTTTTTCCTCATTAAGAGAAATAAGGTTACTAGAATAAATAGATGATTTATAGGCTACACTATAGTTAGAAATATATTTTGCAAGATGTTGGTATGAAGTAATATTTGGACACTATATAAGGTTGATAATAGACACGGATGGTAGGCACATAGTAAAAAAGTCTAATATTGGAACAACAGAAGTTAATTTAGTGTAAAGAAGATATTTCATAGAATACTTTTATATACTTAGGAATAATAAAAAAAAGCCTGCAATACACATTTACTAAAGATAAAAAGGATTAATTCATGTTTTTAAAAGAAGGGAAAAGGGTAGAGGAGGGATTTTTCCCTCCCTCCCCCCCCCCCTTTTTTTTTTTTTTTTTCTTTTCTTCCCTTTCTTCCTCTTCTATCTCTCTCCAGGAGGTGAAGGGCGACAGGATATTTTTTTTTCTATTTAGCTTTTAAAGGGCAGAGCTGCTCAGGAGGTACATGGACATTTTTATTTTTGTTGGTCTGTGTACGACTTCCATGTGTTGCGTGTTTTGTTTTTTTTTTGGTTTTTTTTTTTTTGTTTTTTTCTCTCTTTTATCTCAAAATGCCAAGGGTCTGAACGCGCCCCACAAAAGACATATAGCATTGCATAGCTTTCATAAAGCAAAAGGAGAAATTGTCTTTGTTCAAGAATCTCATTTCCTACATAATAATGAACCCAGATTCACAAATAAATTTTATCCAACCATCTATCATAGCTCGAACATACAGAAACGAAACGGGGTATGTATAATAATCCAGAAAGATATCCCTTTTCAACTTTTACATATGGAAAATGATTTAGAGGGTAGGTTTCTGTGCCTGGTTGGTCTATTATACAACAGACCCATTACAATAGTTAACATATATGCGCCCAATACAGGACAAAAAGCATTTTTTAAGAAAATCACTAATTTGATAATGGAAAATATGAAAGGCACACTAATATTGGGCGGAGATTTTAATCTGGCATTTGAACCAATGTTAGACTGCTCAAAAAAAAAGAGTAACATAGCCAAACATGTAATTAAATCGGTTAAATCTAATTTGCTCTCTTTATCCCTTATAGATAGTTGGAGAACATTACACCCCACAACAAAGGATTACACATTTTATTCGGCTCCTCAACAATCATATTCACGCATAGATTATTTTTTCATTGATCAAAACAGTTACTCTCTGGTTCAGGAAACAAAAATACATAATATATCTTGGTCAGATCACTCATTAATTTCAGTTAGTATCAAGTGGCCAGAGACACCAGTGGCTCCATATCAATGGAGACTAGAGGATTACTTGCTGAATGATTTACAAATTAAGACATCTATTCAGGAAACAATAGATACGTATTTTTATTGTAATCACTAGGGAGATACTTCCCCCGCGATTTTGTTGGGAGGCACATAAACAGGTGATAAGAGGAGAATTCATCAAACATAAGGCTAGAGTAAAAAAAAACCTAAATAAAACCTATCTCCTTCTTAATAATACGTTGCAAAAAATGGAACAACTACATAAAAAAGATCCATATAATATGAGCGCAGTGACACAGCTTAAAGAAGCCCGTAACAACCTCAATGCCTTCCTGAACAAAGGCGCCCAACAAAGGGCGCTAGCACTTAAAAAATGCTTTTTTAATGGAGGCAATAAAGCTGGAAAATTGCTGGCAAGAGCCCTAAAGAAAAAAATATTGCAATCATATGTTTCAAAATTACAGGATGCACAAGGGAATCACATAGTAGGGAGTCAAGAGATAGCTAGAGAATTCAAAAAATATTACCAGCAACTATATAATTTAGACTCCAATAGTATCTCTCAAAATGCTGAGTCAGAAAAATTGGCATATATAAAAGAAACGGAGGTACCCACCCTCACGGAAGTACAACAAAAGTCATTAGATGAACCGTTTACACTACAAGAGGTTACTCAGACTATCAGGGACCTTCCAGCCGGCAAGAGCCCGGGCCCAGATGGTCTCAGTGCAACGTATTATAAAACTTTTTCAGAAATGTTAGCACCGAAGCTACTTAGATTATTTAATGCACTTAATGAAAACTCATCTTTCGTAAAGGAAATGCTAGAAGCGAGAATAGTTGTACTACCCAAACCGGGTAAAGAACCTAATAATACGAAACATTTCAGACCAATTTTATTACTTAATAATGATATAAAAATCTATGCTAAAATTATCTCTAACCGAATAAACAGGATCCTGCCGGACATCAATAATACTGATCAGGTGGGATTTGTCCCGGGCAGAGAAGCACGGGACAATACTATTAAAACATTACACTTAATCAAATATGCCAAACTAAATAAGATTCCTTTAGTAACAATATCAATGGACGCCGAAAAAGCATTTGATCGGCTTAACTGGTCATTCCTTCAGCAGACGCTTAAAAGATTTGGATTTGGGGAAAAAATCATTCAGCAAATATTCTATCTATATACATGTCCATCGGCAAAGGTGAGAGTGAATAGCATGATTTCCGATTCATTCAATATAACTAACGGTACCAGACAGGGCTGCCCCCTGTCGCCCATACTTTTTGTAATTGCTATGGAAATTCTAGCTGCTAGAATATGGCCAAATAATAAAATAAAGGGGTTGAACATCGGGAAGAAAGAATATAAAATATCGTTATACGCCGATGACGTTTTACTGACCTTGACCAACCCAGAGGACTCAATTAAAGCCCTGGAAGAGGTTTTCCAAGAGTTTGGCAAACATTCAAATTTCCTGATAAATAATAATAAATCAGAGGCCATATTTATTTCAACACCTGCACCGATTCTCCAGATTTGTAAACAACAAAATCCATACCCTTGGAGAGAGTCCTCGCTTAAATATCTGGGTGTCTGTCTAACGACAGATATGGCAAGTCTGTATTCAGAAAACTATATAAAACTAGCTGAAAATATCCAGCAAGATCTTAATCAATGGAAAAAAAAATCACTTTCCTGGTTTGGGCGGATACATACAATAAAAATGAATGTTCTTCCCCGCATTTTATATATTCTACAGACAGTTCCCATAGCTCTTCCAAAAAATTATTGCATTGACTTCCAGAGGATGATTAATGACTTCATTTGGAATGGGAAAAACCCCCGGATAAATACAACTACAGTATATATGTCAAAAAAAAAAGGAGGGATGGGAGTACCAAATATCAAGAATTACTCTAGAGCAATAGTATTGCAGAGGGTAATAGACTGGCTTACAAATAAAGATAATAAAGCATGGGTAGCATTAGAAACGGACTTAATCCAGTACCACACAATTAGCAATTTATGCTGGATAACGGCAGAAAGCAGACCCCCAGGCATAGGAGACTACCCTCTGATCCAACACATAATAACACAGTGGGATAAGATAGTAGGTGCATATCCCAGTATATCGACGCTTCCATCACCATTACTACCGATAGATAATAACGCTGAATTCCAGGGAGCAATAATCCCTAGATGCTATAATATAAAACAGAAACAAGATACAACCCCGCTAGTAAATTTTCTTGAACAAGGCAAATTGAAGCCTAAGGAAAGCCTCATAAATATAGCAGGGGGATCATATTCAAAATGGCTAAAATATCTCCAACTAAAAAACTTTATTCTTAATCATAGGCTAAAGGATAACTTAGTAAGAGAATTAACTACTTTTGAAAAAATATGTTATAAAGGAACCCCAATAAAAGGGTCAATCTCTTACAGTTATAAATTTTTAACAGAGACGGATAAGCCTAAAAATCACGCATATATACACAAATGGGAAAAAGAGACTGGTACTCAGCTTGAAAATGCAGAATGGAACAACATTTTTATAAAGACAGCTGAGGCTTCAGTATCCTCAAACATTCAAGAACTTAATTATAAAGTATTAACTAGATGGTATCTTACACCAGCCAGATTGCATAGCATCTACCCGATTGCGTCAAAATATTGCTGGAGGAGGTGCGGCATGACCGGGACGATGAAACATATATGGTGGGATTGCCCATCGATTCAGAGGCTATGGTCGGGCACCTCCTCCTGTATTCAGTTTATCCTAAATAAAACAGTCCAATTGGACATATATAATGCTCTTATGAATAGACCTATTAAAGGTAGCTGTAAAATCAAAGCTAAACTTATAATATACATATTAAACGGTACTAAATCTATCATAGCAAGGAATTGGAAGAAAAAGGATATGCTGAATGAAGATATGCTAATACCCAGAGTAAATGAGCTATTGGAGCTAGAAGAGTATTCATATAAAAAATCTAAGAGGGAGGACTACTTTCTAAAGATACGTTTTTATTGGGAAACATTCCTAAACAGAGATAGAGTATAGAGAGAGCGCGGGGGGGGGGGGGGGCATGAGGTGGAGAGATTTATTTTTTTTGTGTGGGTTTTTTTTTTTGTGTGTTTTTTTTTTTTTTTTTTTTTTCTAATGTCTTTTTTTTTCTCAAGATATTAATAAATATAATAAAGTAAAGCGCTGCAGTCTCAACCCCAATACTTGTTTTATTTTTTATCTTTTTTTTTTTTTTTAAATAAAAACATATAGTATATGGGAAAGAGACAACAGCTACAAAAATAAGAAAAGAAAAAAAATAAAATATTATTTTGAAGTGACATGAAACAAAATATATGTTGAATGATGTATAAATAGCATGCTATGTGGTAATTTTTTATATATTTTATATATATATATATATATACTGTATATATATATATATATATATATATATTTATATACTGTATATATATATATATATATATATATATATATATATATATATATATATATATATATTATCTGTACAGGCATACCCCGCTTACATTACACAGCTGGTTAGGGACCGGAGCCCTGATGTAAAGTGAAAACTGCCTTAAAGTGAAACTTGCTAGTGTGTTTAAAGACTTGAAACCATGTTTGAACTAACATATATTAGGGGTGCAATAGCACTACGTTTAGTTTAACACTAGCACAGCACAGTATTCAATTAGTATTTAATCAGGGGCGTAACTATCAGTGGTGCAGAAGTCGCAACTGTGACTGGGCCCTACAGGTCCAACCCTCAGGGGAGCCCCAGCTTTAGCAAAACTTTTATTTATTGTTTAACAATTTTTTTTTTCCAAACTAACTTTTTTTTCCAACAAACTTTTGTTCTTTTTCAGAATGTGTTTAAGCAGTTGCAGGGGTTGCACAGTGCACACTAACAGTTTTAAATCAGAGCGTTGCCATGGCTTACCATGGCAACGCTGTGAAACATTTGTTGCTGAGCGGGAAAGGAGGCAGGAGCTGTCTGCGTGAATGCAGCCAGTAACACAGCTTTCTCAGGGACTGTGAAGTGGAAGGAAGAGGTAAGTCAGTCAGTGCATTGCATCCTGGCTAGCCTAGAACCCTAACCACTATCAGCCGTTAGTTCATTGTACCCACGCGGTCGCAAAGGGCTGATTCGGGCCAGCTGTGGAGGTAAACCAACTGGGTCCCAGGCAGCACTTGACAGGGGGCGGCAGTTCAATCAGTGACTATCAGTATATCACATCACTAATACATTTTCAATATGCTTTATTTAGACATAAAAACAGCAACATTTCGTGACCATATGTCACTTAATCATGCTATATACTTAGCTATACAGAAGATTCTACTTTTAAACATTCATTTTCGCGCCAGTCTCTCTGTGATAGTACTCTGGAACCATCTTGTGTTTCTCTTTAGCAATAACAGGACAATCTGTAAAGCAAGTGATAATTAAAAACAATAATGTAGCAACAATGACTGACAGTACAGAATGTTCATACCTATCTTATTAATTTAAATTAATTTAAACAAATTCATTACATATACACAACTGAACTTTGAGCTGAAGGTTTTGTCAACTATCAAGTGACCTAAATTAGTGTATCAGTGTATCAGAAATAGCAAGATAAATCAAAGTCCCGATTTAAACCTTTAGGGGCCAAAGTTTCCAACTTGTGGATCCACCACATTTCTTTCCTTTTTAATAGAGTCTCTCTGTCCATGCCATTCCTGGGCATTTTAATCTGTTCGATTACCTGCCATCTTAGCTGGCTAATATCATGTCCTTTTTTCCAGGAAGTGCCTGGACAGAGGGGCTTCCATGTTCTTTCGCCTTATGTTGGATCTATGTTGTGTCATGCGGTCTCTCACTTTCTGAGTAGTCTCACCTAGATAGACAAGGGAAAACGGACACTTAATTAGGTATATGACATGAGTTGTTTCACAGGTGTAATAACCATTAATATCAAATTTTCTTCCACTATGTGGAAAAATTTGTTGGCCATTTCCTTCATCCTGATCTCACTGTCCTCTTCTCTACTTACAATTCTCTTACAATTCTCTTACAATTCTCTTAACAGTAAGGAGCTGACTTTTGGGGAGGGAATTAATTAAATTTTTTGGATGAAAGCTATTGTACTGTAACAGCGTATTCTTGTCTGTATCTTTTGTGTACAGGTCAAAGCGTAAGGTATTGCCATCTTTATATACTCTGGTGTCTAAGAAAGTTACTGTTTCCTCACTATAGGTAACAGTGAACTGCAAACCCCTTACCATGGAATTTAAGTCATTCACAAAACTGATAAGGGTTCCAATGCTGCCCCACCACACGCCAAACACGTCATCAATGTAGCGCCACCACACTGATCTGTGTTGTTTGAATGCCTCATGTTCATATATCATTTTTTCTTCAAACTCATTCATAAAAAATTGGCGTATGATGGGGCAACATTGGAACCCATTGCAGTACCTTTTACCTGCACGAACCATTCATCTTGGAATAAAAAATAATTCCAGTACAATATCAACCTGAGTAGTTGTTCAATAAACTCACTTTCTCTGTCAGTGTACCCACTGTTCACCATGAGCGTCTTTTTTATAATCGCTATTCCAGTCTCATGTTTGATAGATGTATAGAGACTTTTGACGTCCATGGTGAACAGTAGGTACCTGTCAGAATGTAACTCCAACTGTCTTGCTTTACTTAAAAAATTATTCGTGTCTTTCAAATAGCTGGACATCCTGACTACCTCTGGTTGTAAGATATTATCTATAAATTTGGAGATATTTGTATATGCAGACTCCACACTGGAGACAATTGGTCTCCCTGGTGGTTTACTAAGATCTTTATGGACCTTTGGGACCGTATAGAATATAGGATTACGTGGTGAGTCCACATATAAGTAATCTGCCAATTTTTTGTCAATAATCTCCATATCCATAGCCCTTTATAATATGGATTGTATTTCCTTCTGTATTTTAGTTAGAGGATTGGTGTTAATTTTAATGTAGGTTTCTTGATCACTCAGTTGTGTCTTAATTTCATCTACATAATATGACTTATCCATAATGATGGTAGCCCCTCCCTTGTCCGCTCCTTTAAGTACAATTGTGTCATTCTTTTTTAATGTATTTAATGCTGCCTTATAGTGTTTGCTGTAATTGATCATATTGATCAATTTACCTCCCTCCCATTTAAGGGCCTGATCCTTTCTATTTTTATTTACAGCTCTAAGTTGTTTAACAGCATTATCTACTAGGTTAATAAAAGTATTAACACTATTGTTGTTAACGTTAGGATTAAAGGTGCTCTTTTTTCTGAGACCTAGTGTTTGCAATGACCATTTACCAATATTTCTCTTTGCAATTATATCAGAGTCCCTCTTATCGTTACTGAACCATACTTTGAGCTTGTTGTTTCTGTATAATCTCTGTAAATCTTTTTCTAGCTCAAAAAAGTCAGTACCCTGGAACATACAAAATGACAGTCCCTTCTTGAGAACATTGTCCTCGTCATTAGTAAGAGTGTGTCCTGATATATTTACCACTACATCGTGGTCATCGATCATTTCTTGTGGCCTTTGCGGTTCGACTTCCTCATGCCCTCTCTCTGTGCAGCTGCTCCGGGTGCCTTTGTGGTGTTTGCGGCCTCCCCGGCGGTGTCGCTCTCTCCGCCGCTCAATTCTAAAGGGGACAGCGATGCCTGATCCGATGACGTGCCATAGGCGCCGGAAGTGCTTGTAGTACTTCCGCTGCGTCCTTGCTTCCCTTTTTGCTGATTGGTCCTCCGTCTCCAGCCTATTCTCTGTGTCGGGCCGTTACCCTGGTTACCGTAACGCCACTTGTACACTTGGCCCTGTCGGTAGTCGTCTTCATCCCTCTGGAATTTTGTTCTTTTCGTCTCTTTGATGGTCTTCTGCTCCGTCGCCACCTTCTCATCTATGGATCTTTCAAGCTTGTCAAATTCTTCAGTTGACAATGAGGTGAGTAATGTTTCTTTATGTTTTTCTATTGCTTCTGCTTGGATTTCCATTTCTTTGAGAAGGGATTCTACGGTCCAGACCATCAGGTCATAGGAGCATTTGTTCACTATTGCCTCAAACTTGTCGCAATATTCTTTACTATTTTTCAGGAGAGTAGGGCAGGCATTCATCCTAAGTCCCCTCGGTATTCGTTTTACCCGGTAATACTCAGCAAGCGTTGTGGCATGGAGGTCCCATCTCATCTGCTTTATTTTTAGGTTCTCATATTCTTTGCCCACATTAGTTGCTGCTGAGGTCCTAAGAAACTCCCTTGATCCTTTCGTTAAAGCTGTAATCCTTGCAGCATCTACCTCAGAATAGGCGAACATTCTGCTACCGTCCGTCATAGTATCCTTGTCTGTATCAGACTGCATTGTGACTTGCAGTGTCTTTCTTCTTACAGTGTGCAATGTGCCCGGCAGTACCGTATCAAAATATCCCAGTGAGGGCTGCACTCCTGTAACCAGTGCACGTGAAGACAGGGGTAAAACTGCCAAACCCCACATGTAATCCTTAGAATGTGAAATGTCCACAGCACTAATACATTTTCAATATGCTTTATTCAGACATAAAAACAGCAACGTTTCGTGACCATATGTCACCTAATCATGCTATACTTAGCTATACAGAAGATTCTACTTTTAAACATTCATTTTCGCGCCAGTCTCTCTGTGATAGTACTCTGGCACCATCTTGTGGTTCTCTTTAGCAATAACAGGACAATCTGTAAAGCAAGGGATAATTAAAAACAATAATGTAGCAACAATGACTGACAGTACAGAATGTTCATACCTATCTTATTAATTTAAATTAATTTAAACAAATTCATTACATATGCACAACTGAACTTTGAGCTGAAGGTTCCAATGTTGCCCCATCATACGCCAATTTGTTTATGAATGAGTTTGAAGAAAAAATGATATATGAACATGAGGCATTCAAACAACACGGATCAGTGTGGTGGCGCTACATTGATGATGTGTTTGGCGTGTGGTGGGGCAGCATTGGAACCCTTATCAGTTTTGTGAATGACTTAAATTCCATGGTAAGGGGTTTGCAGTTCACTGTTACCTATAGTGAGGAAACAGTAACTTTCTTAGACACCAGAGTATATAAAGATGGCAATACCTTACGCTTTGACCTGTACACAAAAGATACAGACAAGAATACGCTGTTACAGTACAATAGCTTTCATCCAAAAAATTTAATTAATTCCCTCCCCAAAAGTCAGCTCCTTAGGGTTAAGAGAATTGTAAGTAGAGAAGAGGACAGTGAGATCAGGATGAAGGAAATGGCTAATAAATTTTTGGAAAGGGGAGTTTTCCCTGTTTAAATTGCATGAGTTGTAATTCTATAATCAAAGGCCCAAATTTTTTTCACCCACATAGTGGAAGAAAATTTCATATTAATGGTTATTACACCTGTGAAACAACTCATGTCATATACCTAATTAAGTGTCCGTTTTCCCTTGTCTATCTAGGTGAGACTACTCAGAAAGTGAGAGACCGCATGACACAACATAGATCCAACATAAGGCGAAAGAACATGGAAGCCCCTCTGTCCAGGCACTTCCTGGAAAAAAGGACATGATATTAGCCAGCTAAAATGGCAGGTAATCGAACAGATTAAAATGCCCAGGAATGGCATGGACAGAGAGACTCTATTAAAAAGGAAAGAAATGTGGTGGATCCACAAGTTGGAAACTTTGGCCCCTAAAGGTTTAAATCGGGACTTTGATTTATCTTGCTATTCCTGATACACTGATACACTAATTTAGGTCACTTGATAGTTGACAAAACCTTCAGCTCAAAGTTCAGTTGTGTATATGGAATGAATTTGTTTAAATTAATTTAAATTAATAAGATAGGTATGAACATTCTGTACTGTCAGTCATTGTTGCTACATTATTGTTTTTAATTATCCCTTGCTTTACAGATTGTCCTGTTATTGCTAAAGAGAACCACAAGATGGTGCCAGAGTACTATCACAGAGAGACTGGCGTGAAAATGAATGTTTAAAAGTAGAATCTTCTGTATAGCTAAGTATAGCATGATTAGGTGACATATGGTCACGAAACGTTGCTGTTTTTATGTCTGAATAAAGCATATTGAAAATGTATTAGTGCTGTGGACATTTCACATTCTAAGGATTACATGTGGGGTTTGGCAGTTTTACCCCTGTCTTCACGTGCACTGGTTACAGGAGTGCTGGCCCTCACTGGGATATTTTTATCAGTATATCACAGTCATAGTCAGACCGTCGCTCCTGTGATTGTCTTCTGTCTCGGTTGGGGATTGTGATTGACAGTGGGGCAGCAGCATTGAAGTCAGACCATTGCTCCTAAACACTTGTCTCTAAGACTGTGGCTGGGCAGTGGGTGGGAATTGGGATTGACAGCGGTGCAGGAGCTGCATTGGGGGCTCCACACAGAGATGCTGTAATACGGGTGTGCACAGTGTGACTGTCAATTGTATGCACACACCGTCCCGAGCACAGTTTCTCTATCAACTTATTGCTTTAGCCTGCCTGAAGTTGTGCCCGGCCCCTTGATTCTCACAGTCTCAGCGTGACTTACTATCCTCTCTTTTGTCTGCAGCAGGCTCACAATTCTATTCTTCTCTTTACAACTTGGAATGGTCATGGTCTGATAGCTCTGTGCTACTAACTGGGGCTGTGTGTGGTCTGGTAAGCACTACTAGGCAGCTTTTCAATCACGGAGCTTAGCTACAGAGAGGGAAAAGCAGTGGTGAGAGAACATCAGAGATTCAGCAGAGGGAAAAAAATGGAGTGAAAACTCCTTTCAATCAGTTTTCTCTTCCTCTGCTGAATCTCTGCTTTTCCCTCTCTGTAGCTGAGCTCCGTGATTAAAAAGCTGCCTAGTGTTTCCCAGACCACACACAGCCAGTAAGAAGCACAGAGCAGCAAGCTGATGCTTATACTTCTTCAAGACAGTGGCACAAGGATAAAACTGAACACATTCTAAATTAGATCAACATCTCATATAGCTGGAGCCTGGAACATAAGAGTACACTTTGCACTTTTTCAAGACTGCTCTATTTTTAATTTTTATAAAAGAATCATGTTTATTACCTTTCTACTTCCTTAAGTTACAGATAGGGAGCAAAATGTGCAAGGATATAAAAATCTGAACATGAGGCACCTTATTACCAATACATTATGTTGGGAGTGGGGTTGTTATATGGTATTACATATTTTAGCATATGGACTGTATAAAACACCAGTAACAGTATAAAAGTAAAGCAGCTTCTAACTATAAGTGCTAATGAGCACAACCCTCACATATCCTGCTCACATGCCAAATTCAAAATGTGAATAGTTTTTAAAACAGAAATGTAATGTTTTAAACAGCTTAATTGTAAGGACAAAAAAAGGGGCAGCACAATTTCAAAAAGTTCAGCTTCTAAAAATTTTAATTGAACAAATCTCAGTCACTACCATTTTTTTTTTTAACTTAATTTTTGCTGACAGCACACTGATAGAAACAGTTTAAAACAGACGGAACCATCTCTTGCTTTAGAAGCTATGCTCTTTTCATATGCAAAATAAGGAATTAATCGAATTCAGGAAATGGTTCTTTTTGTGGTTCCTGCACAGGTCCGTGATTAGAAATATTAAAAACATTTACACAAATCAGAATTTATCCACACGTGATTTGACTAATCCAATCAAAACACCCCAAAATGATGAAACACTTAAAGGGATATGAAACCCCAAAATTTTTCTTTCATGATTCAGATAGATTTGCATTGCTAAACCTAGCTATAATCTACTTGGTCATTGCGACCCCATATCTCTGCAGCACAGCTGATATTTCTGTGAGGTATTTCTCAGGTATTCCGTTAAAACTGGGACAATGAACAAATGGCTGATGGTGGTTAGGGTTCCAGGATGGGGGATGGTTGGGATTAATGCAGCAAGAGAGGAGGAGACACTGTACACTCATAAAAAAGTTTTGGTTAATCCCTTGTTTTATTTATATGTTGAGTTAAGAAAACTCCTGCACTATTCTAGTGCTGTTTATCCAGGGGTTTATGAGTGGGTTGGTATCTATTCCATTGCGGTCTATGCATACAGTTTAGTGCTATTAGTAGTGATTAGTGATGTTGCAAATTGTTCGCCGGCGAATAATTCCCGGCGAACATAGCATGTTCGCGTTCGCCGCGGTGGGGGCGAACATATGCGATGTTCGATCCGCCCCCTATTCATCATTATTGAGTAATACTTTGACCCTGTACCTCACAGTCAGCAGGCACATTCCTGCCAATCAGCAGCAGACCCTCCCTCCCAGACCCTCCTACCTCCTGGACAGCATCCATGTTTTATTCATTCGGAAGCTGCATTGTTAGTGAGAGGAGGGACAGTGTAGCTGCTGCTGATTTAGTAGGGAAATCTATAGCTAGGCTAGTGTATTCAGTGTCCACTACAGTCCTGAAGGACTCATCTGATCTCTGCTGTAAGGACAGCACCCCAAAAAGCCCTTTTTAGGGCTGCTTTTTTTTTCTGTGTAATCTAATTGCAGTTGCCTGCCTGCCAGCGTGTGTCAGGCTCACAGCATATACTGTGCCCACTTGCCCAGTTCCACCACTCATATCTGGTGTAACAGTAGTGTAAATTTAAAAAAAAAAAAACTTTTTTGACTGTGAAACATCAGTCTGCTTGTGTAATCTAATTGCAGTTGCCTGCCTGCCAGCGTGTGTGCCAGGCTCACAGCTTATACTGTGCCCACTTGCCCAGTGCCACCACTCATATCTGGTGTAACAGTAGTGTAAATTTAAAAAAAAAAAAACTTTTTTGACTGTGAAACATCAGTCTGCTTCTGTAATCTAATTGCAGTTGCCTGCCAGCGTGTGTGTCAGGCTCACAGCGTATACTGTGCCCACTTGCCCAGTGCCACCACTCATATCTTGTTTAATAGTAGTGTAAGTGTACATTTAAAAAGAAAAAAAACTTTTTGGACTGTGAAACATCAGTCTGCTTTTTTGTGTCAGGCTCACAGCGTATACTGTGCCCACTTGCCCAGTGCCACCACTCATATCTTGTTTAATAGTAGTGTAAGTGTACATTTAAAAAAAAAAAAACTTTTTGGACTGTGAAACATCAGTCTGCTTTTTTGTGTCAGGCTCACAGCGTATACTGTGCCCACTTGCCCAGTGCCACCACTCATATCTTGTTTAATAGTAGTGTAAGTGTACATTTAAAAAAAAAAAAAACTTTTTGGACTGTGAAACATCAGTCTGCTTTTTTGTGTCAGGCTCACAGCGTATACTGTGCCCACTTGCCCAGTGCCACAACTCATATCTTGTTTAATAGTAGTGTAAGTGTATATTTAAAAAAAAAAAAAAACGTTTTGGACTGTTAAATATCAGTCTGCTTTTTTGTGTCAGGCTCACAGCGTATACTGTGCCCACTTGCCCAGTGCCACCACTCATATCTTGTTTAATAGTAGTGTAAGTGTACATTTAAAAAAACAAAAAACTTTTTAGACTGTGAAACATTAGTCTGCTTTTTTGTGTCAGGCTCACAGCGTATATTGTGCCCACTTGCCCAGTGCCACCACTCATATCTGGTTTAATAGTAGTGTACGTGTACATTTAAAAAAAAAAAACTTTTTGGACTGTTAAACATCAGTCTGCTTTTTTGCGTCAGGCTCACAGCGTATACTGTGCCCACTTGCCCAGTGGCACCACTCATATCTTGTTTAATAGTAGTGTAAGTGTACATTTAAAAAAAAACATAAAACTTTTTGGACTGTGAAACATCAGTCTGCTTTTTTGTGTCAGGCTCACAGCGTATACTGTGCCCACTTGCCCAGTGCCACCCCTCATATCTTGTTTAATAGTAGTGTAAGTACACATTTAAAAAAAAAAAACTTTTTGGACTGTGAAACATCAGTCTGCTTTTTTGTGTCAGGCTCACAGCGTATACTGTGCCCACCTGCTCAGTGCCACCACTCATATCTTGTTTAATAATAGTGTAAGTGTACATTTAAAAAAAAAAAACTTTTTGGACTGTGAAACATCAGTCTGCTTTTTTTGTGTCAGGCTCACAGCGTATACTGTGCCCACTTGCCCAGTGCCACCACTCATATCTTGTTTAATAGTAGTGTAAGTGTACATTTAAAAAAAAAATGACAGGAAGAGGCAGGCCACCCCGCAGGTGCCGTTGTGGTCGTGGTGCTGTGATTCCCTTTGGCCCTAGAATAATGCCCAGTGTTCAGAGGCCATGTACCATGAACTCAAAAAGTTCTGAGGACATAGTTGACTGGCTAACACAGGACACCCAATCTTCTACAGCTTCCGCTTGGAACCTTGATGCATCATCCTCCTCCAGCTTAACTTCGGGCAACTCTCAAGTTACCACTCGCCCGCCTGCCGCCACCACCAACACTAGCACCACAGCCGCTTCACTTGATCTGTCAGAGGAGTTATTTACACATCAGTTTGAAGAAATGAGTGATGCGCAACCATCATTGACAGAGGATGTAGATAACAGTGATATGTCTCAGTCAGGCAGCATTACAGACATGGACGTATGGTGTGATGATGATGATGTTGTACCCGCTGCTGCTTCCTTTGTTGAGTTGTCAGATACAAGTGAAGCGGTTGATGATGACGATGCGTCCGTGGATGTCACGTGGGTGCCCGCTAGAAGAGAAGAAGAACAGGGGGAAGTTCAGATGGGGAGACAGAGAGGAGAAGGAGGAGACAAGTTGGAAGCAGGGGGAGGTCGTTGCAAGGAGCTAGTGGCACAGTCAGACAGCATGCATCGGCACCCAGCTCCCCAGGTACTATTCCACATCTCGGATACGGCAGTGTCATGCCGTTGTGATGTCCTGTTTTATGCAGGAACTTTTGCAGTGTTATTGAATTAAGGGTTTGTTGCTCTTTTAATGAATAAAACAGGCAGTATGATTTGAACTACCTGTTAGATCACTGATGAGACTTTTACTGGTAGAAAACTTCGTAGATGCCAAATAGAGGCAAGGAATATTTAGGTAGAAACAATTGTTGCAATATAAGTAAGGAACATAAAGCAAACAGTTCTGAGTAAATGATAAAAGAAATATGTATTTTGATACACTTTGTGAAAGCGTCAGTAATTGATTCTTGTTGTAGCAATGTTCAGATATGGCTTCACGCACTCACACACTCATTCATAAAATATATACATCACAGACAGACTATGGTAGTAACCGGAAGATTCAGCAAGGTAATGCGGATGGTTTCCAGAGAGTGACAACGTAAGAACAATCCTTTGTAAATATTACCTTAAGTTTGAAGAGAGCGGTTTTACCTCTGTGACCGGTATACAGCTTCAGTGAGAGTGCGGCTTCCAGACGCTGCAAGTAGATCCGGTGCTCCTTGATTCAGTTTGTTTGTTAAATTAGAATTCCGGAAGAATGAGTAAATACTTTGAAAGTAAAATGTGCAACAAAAGATTCTAGCTTACTACTCCTGTTTTAGAGAGAAAGAAATCAAAGCAAGTTAGGAATTTTCAAAGTAGAATCACAGCAATAGGGATGCGGTCAAATAAGCTGCAAAGGGAAAACAATTTTCAGGCAAGGAATGATGGTTCAGGTGTGCCTGATATAGGGTGGAGGAAAGGTAGGCGGGATATACCTTAAAGGTATATCACACACTCCCCCCACTAAGGGGTCCCCCAATTGACGAGAGGGATGGCTTCAAAGGATGTCTGCGATGAAAAGATCTAATTAAACGAGGAGCAGAAATGTCAGTGCTACGATGCCAAGAATTGTCCTCAGGACCAAAACCTTTCCATTTTAATAAGTACTCTAAGTGATGATTCTTGATCCTAGAATCTAGAATATGTTCCACCTCAAATTCATCGTGGTCATCTATTTGTAACGCAGTTGGAGTCTGAAGACTGGATGGTACGGTAGAAGTATAAGGTTTAATCAGAGATACATGTATAGTGGGATGAATCCTATAAGCTGCAGGAAGAGTTAAACATACTGTCATAGGATTCAAAATTTTATTGATTACAAAAGGTCCAATGTATTGATTTGCCAATTTCTTAGAGGGTACATGGAGTTTTAGATTCTTTACAGATAGTAATACTTTGTCACCCACTTTATAGACTGGACTGGGTCTGTGACGTTTATCATAATAAGCTTTCTGGTAATTCTTTGCGTCAGATAAATGTTTTTTGACTAGGGCTAGTCTTGCTTCTAGTTGTAAAGAATAGTCTTTAGCAGCTGGAGAATTTACATCAGTTTTAGATAGAGTCAAAGTTGTTGGATGATAGCCATAGGTTACATAGAACGGTGTCATTTTTGTTGAAGATGATACTGAATTGTTGTAAGAGAATTCCGCCATTGATAGATAATCTATCCAATCATCTTGCAAATGGGAAATGTAACAACGAAGATATTGTTCTAATGTTTGGTTTAGTTTCTCAGTCATCCCATTGGTTTGGGGATGGAAAGCTGTTGAGTATCTTGGTGTAATCTTTAATAATTTGCATAATGATCTCCAAAAGGATGAGGTGAATTGTGTACCTCTATCTGTTATAATATCAGTGGGTAGTCCATGAAGTTTTACTATGTGATTAAGAAAAACGTTAGCTGTAATAAAAGCGGAAGGTAACCTTTTTAGAGGTATAAAATGTCCCAACTTCGTTAGATGGTCTATTACAACTAATATAGTGTTAAAGTTCCTTGATTTTGGTAGCTCTACAATAAAGTCCATCGAGATCATGGACCAGGGTTTATCCGGAACTGGCAATGGGGTCAACAATCCGATGGGCCCTTTATGATCTATTTTATTTCTAGCACAAATGTCACAGGAGTTGACATAATCTTGAATGGTTTGATTCATGTGGGGCCACCAAAAGTTTCTTCTTGTTTTTTCAATGGTTTTTTGTATTCCGGTATGACCGGATAAAGGTTCGTCATGAGTGTGTTTCAATATTTGTTTCCTTAATGAACTGGGTATATACAATTGATTTTTATGATTTATCAAACCAGTATTTAAGTTTTTGTGACAGGATTTAGGTGTATTGGTTTCTTTTTCTTGTGCCCTTTTAATCTCCTCCTCTAGAGGTGTTAGGGCTCCAATAAATTTTTCGATTGGTACTATTGGAGTCATGGTCTCTTGAGGTGTCATTTCCTGTACTCTGGATAATGCATCAGCCTTGGTATTCAGACTTCCTGGTCGGTAAGTGATCAAGAAATTGAACCTATCTAAGAATAGAGACCATCTTACTTGTCTGGAAGTTAGAGTTTTACTTTTCTTCAAATATTCCAGATTCTTATGATCTGTGAAGATTTTAAATGGTTTATTTGTACCTTCCAGTAAGTGTCTCCATTGTTCAAGGGATACTTTGATAGCAAGGAGTTCTTTATCTCCTATACTATAATTATTTTCTGCGGGTGTGAATCTTCTTGAATAATAAGCTACAGGAAATAATTCTGATTTGTTATCTACTTGTTGAGATAGAACTGCTCCTATACCTGAACTTGATGCATCTACCTCTAATACATATTGCAGCTCAGGATCTGGCATGTGTAAAATGGGGGCTTTGGAAAATTGCCCTTTTAAGTAGTCAAAAGCTGATTGGGCCTGTTCGGTCCATTTATATCTTTGTTTCTTACTAGTCAACTGAGTTAAGGGCTTTACTATATCAGAAAAGTTTTTTATAAACTTTCGATAGTAATTGGCAAAGCCAATAAAACGTTGTAGTGCACAAACTGATTTTGGTGTAGGCCATTCTAATACAGATGAAACTTTATCTGGATCCATTTGGATCCTATTAGGAGTTATTATGTATCCCAGGAATTTAATTTTGTTAACATGAAATAAACACTTTTCATGTTTGGCATATAACTTGTGTTCCTTCAATCGCATTAAGACCCAACGTACATGTCTTTCGTGTTCCTCTTCTGTTTTGGAATAAATCAGAATGTCATCTAAATACACTATAACACAAATATCCATTAAATCTCGGAAGATTTCATTAATAAAGTGTTGGAAAGTGGCTGGAGCATTGCTCAATCCAAAAGGCATTACATTGTATTGGTATAACCCATATCGAGTCCGAAAAGCGGTCTGAATAATATGTGCGGGGTCTCATGGAAAAAAGAAGTTTACAAGCAGTCTTGAAATCTCTGAATTCATGTCTTTTGCCAGTGAAAGGTTGAGGGTATTGAATATGGGGTTCAGGTACCTCAGTACTTTTATGAGACATAAATTCTTTAACAATAGCTTTTAATGTGGTATTATCTGCTTGTACTTCTGTTAAACCTTGTGCAAGATAATCTAATTTTCTTTGTATGTTAGAGAACTCAGTTTTAATTTCATTTGCATCCATGATATTAAAGTTTTGTTTACCAGTAACAAACCCTTAGAACACTGTGGCCTGAAAATTATGTGATGTCCTGTTTTATGCAGGAACTTTTGCAGTGTTATTGAATTAAGGGTTTGTTGCTCTTTTAATGAATAAAACAGGCAGTATGATTTGAACTACCTGTTAGATCACTGGTGAGACTTTTACTGATAGAAAACTTCGTAGATGCCAAATAGAGGCAAGGAATATTTAGGTAGAAACAATTGTTGCAATATAAGTAAGGAACATAAAGCAAACAGTTCTGAGTAAATGATAAAAGAAATATGTATTTTGATACACTTTGTGAAAGCGTCAGTAATTGATTCTTGTTGTAGCAATGTTCAGATATGGCTTCACGCACTCACACACTCATTCATAAAATATATACATCACAGACAGACTATGGTAGTAACCGGAAGATTCAGCAAGGTAATGCGGATGGTTTCCAGAGAGTGACAACGTAAGAACAATCCTTTGTAAATATTACCTTAAGTTTGAAGAGAGCGGTTTTACCTCTGTGACCGGTATACAGCTTCAGTGAGAGTGCGGCTTCCAGACGCTGCAAGTAGATCCGGTGCTCCTTGATTCAGTTTGTTTGTTAAATTAGAATTCCAGAAGAATGAGTAAATACTTTGAAAGTAAAATGTGCAACAAAAGATTCTAGCTTACTACTCCTGTTTTAGAGAGAAAGAAATCAAAGCAAGTTAGGAATTTTCAAAGTAGAATCACAGCAATAGGGATGCGGTCAAATAAGCTGCAAAGGGAAAACAATTTTCAGGCAAGGAATGATGGTTCAGGTGTGCCTGATATAGGGTGGAGGAAAGGTAGGCGGGATATACCTTAAAGGTATATCACAGCCGTCTTGGGGTTGACTTGCCTGAAAGCAGAGAGTCACACCGGACCAGCACTCCTGTCCGCCCTGAACGCACAGGTGGATCAGTGGCTGACTCCGCACCAACTGGAGATCGGCAAAGTGGTTTCTGACAACGGAAGAAATTTGGTGGCGGCATTGAATTTGGGCAAGTTGACACATGTGCCGTGCATGACACATGTATGTAATATAATCGTACAACGCTTTGTGCATAAGTACCCAGGCTTACAGGACGTCCTGAAGCAGGCCAGGAAGGTGTGTGGCCATTTCAGGCATTCCTACACGGCCATGGCGCACTTTTTAGATATCCAGCGATGAAACAACATGTCAGTGAGGCGCTTGATTTGCGACAGCCCGACACGTTGGAATTCAACACTCCTAATGTTCGACCACCTGTTCCAACAAGAAAAAGCCGTTAACGATTCTTTGTATGACCGGGGTGCTAGGACAGCCTCTGCGGAGCTGGGAATTTTTTTGCCACATTACTGGACGCTCATGCGCAATGCCTGTAGGCTCATGCGTCCTTTTGAGGAGGTGACAAACCTAGTCAGTCGCACCGAAGGCACCATCAGCGACATCATACCATTTGTTTTCTTCCTGGAGCATGCCCTGCGAAGATTGCTGGATCAGGCCATAGATGAGCATGAAGAGGAAGAGGAAGAGTTGTGGTCACCATCACCACCAGAAACAGCCTTATCAGCATCACTTGCTGGACCAGCGGCAACGCTGGAAGAGGATTGTGAGGAAGAGGAGTCAGAGGAGGAATGTGGCTTTGAGGAGGAGGAGGAAGACCAACCACAACAGGCATCCCATGGTGCTTGTTGTCACTATCTGGTACCCGTGGTGTTGTACGTGGCTGGGGGGAAGAAGATACCTTCAGTTAGATCACTGAGGATGAGGAACGGGACATGAGTAGCTCGGCATCCAAACTTGTGCAAATGGGGTCTTTCATTCTGTCGTGCCTGTTGAGGGACCCTCATATAAAAAAGCTGAAGGAGAACGACCTGTACTGGGTGTCCACACTACTAGACCCCTGGTATAAGCATAAAGTGCCTGAAATGTTACCAAATTACCGCAAGTCAGAAAGGATGCAGCAGTTCCAAAATAAATTAAAAAGTGCTTTACACAGCGTATAAGGGTGATGTCACAGCACAACGGGAATCTAACAGGGGAAGAGGTGAAAGTAATCCTCCTCCTCCCACGACCACGCCGGCAAGGACAGGATGCTTTACAGATGTGTTGTTGATGGAGGACATGCAGAGCTTTTTAAGTCCTACGCATCGCCACAGCCCTTCGGGGTCCACCCTTAGAGAACGACTCGACCGACAGGTAGCAGACTACCTCGCCTTTACTGCAGATCTTGACACTCTGAGGAGCGATGAACCCCTTGACTACTGGGTGTGCAGGCTTGACCTGTGGCCTGAGCTATCCCAATTTGCGATAGAACTTCTGGCCTGCCCCACTTCAAGTGTCCTGTCATAAAGGACCTTCAGTGCAGCAGGAGGTATTGTCACTGAGAAGAGAAGTCGCCTAGGTCAAAAAAGTCTAGATTACCTCACCTTTATTAAGATGAATGAGGGATGGATCCCGAAGGGACTCACATTGGTCGATACATTTGACTAAAAAAGGCCTGATGAGATGAGCTGCCTTGGGCTAAAAATGGTCCACACGCTTCTGTATTTTATCTCTGAATGCCGGATGACTTGCGTGACTTATCCGCCACCAACTAGGGTTCAAGCTGCAATGTTTTAGGGCACTTTCTGCCTGGGAAACAAAAATCATTTTTTCTGGCCGCTGCTACAGCAGCGGCTGCAACAATACCTAATTTTTCAGGCATGTGTACATGCCTAATTTTTCTGGCCTCTGGTGCAGCACTGTGGCTTCAAAAACCAAACCAATAAAAAAGGCACATAACAGGGATTAAACTGATAGGAATAGTACTACTTAACACACGACTCCTATCTGGTGGCATATTAGATTGCACGCGTAGTGCCCCAAATTTGAAGTAGGAGGACCGACCAAGCCTCTTTTTCCATCTCCCGGTTCCTAAAATCCATGCCATATACACGTCCCCTGATAGGGGACGTAACAGGGATTAAACTGATCAGAATAGTACTACTTAACACACCACTCATATCTGGTGGCACAGTAGATTGCACACGCAGTGCCCCAAATTTGAAGTTGGAGGACCGACCAAGCATCTTTTTTCATCTCCCGGTTCCTAAAATCCATGCCATATACACGTCCCCTGATAGGGGACGTAACAGGGATTAAACTGATTAGAATAGTACTACTTAACACACCTTATAATAATGCAGAGAGAGGCAATGCAGAGAGAGGAGTCTGAAGAAGAGGAGTGAGAGGAGGAAGGTGGCTTTGAGGAGGTGGAAGACCAAACACAGCAGGCGTCCCAGGGGGCTTGTTGTCACCTTTCGGGGACCCTTGGTGTTGTAAGTGGCTGGGTGGAGGAAGAGACCTTCAATGACATCAGTGAGGACAAGGAACGGGACATGGCTAGCTTGGTATCCAACCTTGTGCAAATGGGGAGTTTGCGGTTGTGCAAATGGACTGTTTGCGGTTGTTTGCGGTGCGTTAAACGGGGAGTTTGGTCTGTCACTGTGAAGCGGGCGTAACCCTTACACTACCTGATCGATACAACATCATACCTGATGTTTTAAAGCACGTTATTCCAAACAATTTAGGAATGTTAGGTGATTTATGCCCTTTTTGGATTAAAACCAGACTCTGCATCAACTATGTAATTTTCCGTGCGAGTTTTGCCATGGATCCCCCTCCGGCATGTCACAGTCCAGGTGTTAGTCCCCTTGAAACAACTTTTCCATCACTATTGTGGCCAGAAAGAGTCCCTGTGGGTTTTAAAATTCGCCTGCCTATTGAAGTCAATGGCGGTTCGCCCGGTTCACCCGTTCGCAAACTTTTGCGGAAGTTCGCGTTCGCGAACGCAAAATTTTATGTTCGCGACATCACTAGTAGTGATACTAATCATGGGCCATGTTAAGCATTAAGTGAAATACATACCCATGTCATACTTCTACCATACCCTTCTCATTTTTAAGTAATATTCTTATGTGCTACATAATTATGCTTGGTGTCTACTGTATATGGTAATCACTTAGCAGAAACCATGGAATGGTAGACTGTGGGCATTATATTTGATGTTCCTCTGCATCGCTGAGTATCTATTATTAGAAATAGGATGTTGCTCATGTTTTAAGTATCTTTTATTATGCCAGGAACATATAACATGCTGCAATAAAAGATTGTGTCTTACTGCACTAGATTTCTCAAATGGGTATGAGTTTGCAACTACCCACATGTAAGTTGGTTTCTGTAATGCATTAATTTTCATTTCATTTTAGAATATCAGTGTCTTTGGTGAGCATTCTGTAATATTTGGCTCTGGTAATGATTCTGAAACTTACTTATTCCTCTGAAACCTCCCTACATTGGTGCAAGGTGAGATATTGCCTTGACTGTCAATTCTTTATCTAGTCATTTTACTTGACTCAATATGGGATCCTGATTATATCAGACATACCCCTGAGGTAAACTCTGTGAATTGTGAGTTGATGACTGTGTGCAGAAGATTTTTTTTTTTTTAATATAGAAACATATCGGTTATGTAAGTATTAAAGGGACATTAAAGTCAAAATAAAACTTTTATTATTCAGATAGAGCTCTCTTTGTTCTTCTAGTATAATTTGTTAAAGGATATGCCTAGATAGGCTCAGAAGCAACAATAAAGGTAGCTAGCTGGAAGGGCAACTCTTAGGATTCACAGAGCCCTGGGCAAAACAAATTCGTGGATAATTTGCACAGCCACAAATCAGAACATAGCTTCCAGCAGTGCACTGCTGCTGCTTCTGAGCCTTTTCAATAAAGGATACAAATAGAACAAATCAAATAAGATAATAGATGTAAATTAGAAATTTGTTTAAAATTGAATGCTCTATCTAAAACATGAAAGTTTAATTTTGACATTATTATATTGAAAAAAAAATATGTATCAAATTCACATTTTTTTGGTGTGGGGGTTGGGGGGCCCTTCTTAGATTCTTGCACCTGGGCCCTGTGGTTTCTAGTTACACCCCTGTATTTAATAAATTCTGTACCTGTAAAATAGTGACAATTACTGTAGTACAATTTGCCAGACTATAGCACTGAGACACAGATTGCACTGTCATGATGTAAACAGAGTGAACTAAGCATAACAAAATGGTGCCAGTCACTTTTCTCGCAATCTCACCATGATTACAGCACTGTTTAAAAAATCCTTGGAGTTTGAACTTCAGCTCCACAAAGCACTGTATTAGCGAAGTGCAGTGAAGTGAAGCACTGTAAAGTGAGGTATACCTTGTATTTCATTTCTCTTGATCTTTTAAATATACTTGGATGAAGAGCATATTTAGATAAACTATGTAGCTGCTGATTATTGACTTCACATAGATAACTCATATGATTGGCTTGCACATGTGCATTGCTATTTCTATTTAAAAGGATATCTGAGGATTAAAGGGAAACTGAACCCAAATTGTACCTTTCATGCTGCAGATAGAGCGTGCAATTTTAAGCAACTTTCTATTTTACTCCTATTAATAAATGGCTAGATTACGAGTTTTGCGTTATGAGCGGCTCGGTGCTAACTTGCAAGTTATTTCCACCGCTCACCTCCCTATAATGCTGGTATTACAGGTTTGCAAAAACCCGGCGTTAGCAGGCAATATTGCAGTGTTGAGCAAAATTCAGCTATATACCGCACTCAAATACCAGTGCTGCTCTGAGCTCGTTTTACATGCTTGTGCAAGATTTCCCCATAGTCATCAATAGGGAGAGCCGGCTAAAAAAAAGCCTAACACCTGCAATAAAGGAGCGTAAAACTCCGTAACGCAGCCCCATTGATTCCTATGGGGAAAGAAAGTAATGTTTAAACCTAACACCCTAACATAAACCCGAGTCTAAACACCCCTAATCTGCTGCCCCCGACATCGCCGCCACCTACATTATACTTATTAACCCCTAATCTGCTGCCCCCAACATCCCCGCCACCTACCTACACTAATTAACCCCTAATCTGCCGCCCCCGCCACCGCCGCCACCCTACATTACACTTAACCCCTGATCTGCCGCCCACAATGTCATCGCTACCTACCTACACTTATTAAACCCTAATCTGCCGCCCCTGACATCGCCAACACCTACATTACACTTATTAACCCCTAATCTGCCTCCCCCGACATTGCAGACACCTACATTACACTTATTAACCCCTAATCTGCCACCCCTGACATCGCTGCCACCCACCTACACTTATTAACCCCAATCTGCCGCCCCAGACACCGCCGCCACCTACATTACACTTATTAACCCCTAATCTTCCGCCCCCAATGTCGTCACTACCTACCTACACTTATTAACCCCTAATCTGCCACCCCCAATGTTGTCGCTACCTACCTACACTTATTAACCCCTAATCTGCCACCCCTGACATCGCCGACACCTATATTACACTTATTAACCCCTAATCTGCCACCCCCGACATCACAGACACCTACATTACACTTATTAACCTCTAATCTGCCGCCCCAACATTGCTGCCACCTACCTACACTTATTAATGTCGTCGCTACCTACCTACACTTATTAACCCCTAATCTGCCGTTCTGTCATCGCCGACACCTACATTACACTTATTAACCCCTAATCTGCCGCCCCCAATGTTGTCGCTACCTACCTACACTTATTAATACCTAATCTGCCGTCCCATCATCGCCGACACCTACATTACACTTATTAACCCCTAATCTGCAGACCCCGACATCGCCAATGCCTGCCTACATTTATTAACCCCTAATCTGCTGCCCCCAATGTCGTCGCTACCTACCTACACTTATTAACCTCTAATCTTCCACCCCCAACTCGCTGTCACTATACTAAAGTTATTAACCCCTAACCCTAAGTCTAACCCTAACCCTAACACCCTCTAACTTTAATATAATTAAAATAAATCTAAATAAAAATTACAATTAATACCTAAATACTTACCTATAAAATATACCCTAAGCTAGCTACAATATAACTAATAGTTACATTGTATCTATCTTAGGTTTAATTTTATTTCACAGCTAAGTTTGTATTTATTTTAACTAGGTAGACTAGTTACTAAGTAGTTATTAACTATTTACTAGCTACCTAGCTAAAATAAATACAAATTTACCTGTAAAATAAAACCTAACCTGAGTTACACTAACACCTAACCTTACACTACAATTAAATCAATTACATTAATTAACTAATGGCTAGATTACAAGTTTTGCGTTAGGGTTAAAAAGCAGCGTTGGCCGGTCCTAACGCTGCTTTTTAACGCCCGCTGGTATTACGAGTTTTGCAGGCAGAGGTGTACCATTCACTTTTTTGGCCAGACTTGGAAATACCGCAAATCCACTTACGTAAATTGCGTATCCTATTTTTTCAATGGGACTTGCATAGTGCCAGTATTACGAGTCCGACAAAAAGTGAGCGGTACACCCTCTCCTGTCAAGACTGGTACCGCATTTTAAAGTCAGTAGTTAAGAGTTTTACACTACAACGCCATAGCATAAAACTCTTAACTAAAGTGCTAAAAAGTACACTAACACCCATAAACTACCTATTAACCCCTAAACCGAGGCCCTCTTACATCGCAAACACTATAATAAAATGTTTAACCCCTAATCTGCCGAACCGAACATCGCTGCCACTATGATAAATATATTAACCCCTAAACCGCTGCACTCCCGCCTCGCAAACACTAGTTAAATTTTATTAACCTCTAATCTGCCGTTCTTAACATTGCCGCCACCTACCTACATTTATTAACCCCTAATCTGCCGCCCCCAACGTCGCCGCCACTATATTAAAGTTATTAACCCCTAAATCTAACTCTAACCCTAACCCTAACACCCCCTAACTTAAATATAATTAAAAGAAATCTAAATAAAAATTACTATAGTTAACTAAATTATTCCTATTTAAAACTAAATACTTACCTATAAAATAAACCCTAATCTAGCTACAATATAACTAATAGTTACATTGTAGCTAGCTTAGGGTTTAATTTTATTTTACAGGCAAGTTTGTATTTATTTTAACTAGGTAGAATAGTTACTAAAAAGTTATTAACTATTTAATAAACTACCTAGCTAAAATAAATACAAATTTACCTGTAAAATAAAACCTAACCTACATTACACTAACACTTAACACTATACTATAATTAAATTAATTCCCTAAATTAAAAACAATTAAATACAATTAAATAAAATTAGCTAAAGTACAAAAAAAAAAGAAAATAATAAACAAATTACAAGATTTTTAAACTAATTACACCTAATCTAATCCCCATAACAAAATAAAAAATCCCCCCCAAAATAAAAAAAGCCCTACCCTACACTAAATTATGGAATTAAGGTAGGAAAAATCCTATTGGCTGATGCAACCAGCCTATAGGATTGAAGTTCAATCCTATTGGCTGATCCAATCAGCCAATAGAAAGCCAGCTCAATCCTATTGGCTGATTGCATCAGGCAATATGATTTTTCCTACCTTAATTCCGATTGGCTGATCGGAATTGAAGGGACGCCATCTTGGATGACGTCTCTTAAAGGAACCTTCATTCTTCAGTCGCCGTGGAAAGAAGAGGATGCTCCGCGTCGGATGTCTTGAAGATGGATTCGCTCCGCGCTGGATGGATGAAGATAGAAGATGCCGTCTGGATGAAGACTTCTACCCGTCTGGAGGACCACTTTGCCCGGCTTGGATGAAGACTTCTCCCGGCTTCGTTGAGGACTTCGGACCGGTTGGATGAAGACTTCTCCCGGTATGGTGATCTTCAAGGGGTTAGTGTTAGTTTTGGGTATTGAGTGGGTTTTAGAGTATGGTTGGTTGTGTGGGTGGTGGGTTTTAATGTTGGGGGGGATTTGTAATATTTTTAATAGGTAAAAGAGCTGATTACTTTGGGTGTGATGCCCCGCAAAAGGCCCTTGTAAGGGCTATTTGTAATTTAGTGTAGGGTAGGGTTTTTTTATTTTGGGGGGGCTTTTTATTTTGTTAGGGGGATTAGATTAGGTGCAATTAGTTTAAAAATCTTGTAATTTGTTTACTATTTTCTGTAATTTAGTGTTTTTTTTTTTACTTTAGCTAATTTTATTTAATTGAATTTAATTGTTTTTAATTTAGGGAATTAATTTAATTATAGTGTAGTGTTAAGTGTTATTATAACTTAGGTTAGGTTTTATTTTACAGGTAAATTTGTATTTATTTTAGCTAGGTAGTTTATTAAATAGTTAATAACTATTTAGTAACTATTCTACCTAGTTAAAATAAATACAAACTTACCTGTAAAATAAAATTAAACCCTAAGCTAGCTACAATGTAACTATTAGTTATATTGTAGTTAGATTAGGGTTTATTTTATAGGTAAGTATTTAGTTTTAAATAGGAATAATTTAGTTATAGTAATTTTATTTAGATTTATTTAAATTATATTTAAGTTAGGTGGGTTAGGGTTAGACTTAGGTTTAGGGGTTAATAACTTTATTATAGTGGCGGCGACGTTGGGGGTGGCAGATTAGGGGTTCATAAATGTAGGTCGGTTGCAGCGACATTGAGGGCGGCAGATTAGGGGTTAATAAATATAATGTAGGTGTCGGCGATGTTGGGGGCAGCAGATTAGGGGTTCATAAGTATAATGTATGTGGCGTTGGTGTCTGGAGCGGCAGATTAGAGGTTAATAATATAATGTAGGTGTCGGCGATGTCGGGGGCGGCAGACTAGAGGTTAATAAGTGTAAGATTAGGGGCGTTTAGACTCGGGGTTCATGTTAGGGTGTTAGGTGTAGACATAACTTTTATTTCCCCATAGGAATCAATGGGGCTGCGTTAGGAGCTAAACGCTGCTTTTTTGCAGGTGTTAGACTTTTTTTTCAGCCGGCTCTCCTTGTTGATTCCTATGGGGAAATTGTGCACGAGCATGTTACACCAGCTCACTGCTAACGTAAGCAGCGCTGGTATTGGAGTGATATGTGGTGCAAAATTTTGCTCAACGCTCACTTCTTGTCTGTTAATGTCGGGTTTGTAAAAACCCGTAATACCAGCGCTGTCTGTAAGTGAGCGGTGAGCATAAACTGCTCGTTAGCACTGCATAGCTTCTATCGCCAAACTCGTAATCTAGCCATAAATTACCAAAAAAACAAACACTAAATTACACAAAATAAAAAAGAAATGATCAAATATTTAAACTAATTACACCTAATCTATTAGCCCTATCAAAATAAAAAAGCCCCCCCCAAAATAAGAAAAAACCTTAGCCTAAACTAAACTGCCAATGGCCCTTAAAAGGGCATTTTGCGGCTCATTGCCCCAAAGAAATCAGCTCTTTTACCTGTAAAAAAAATACAAACAACCCCCCAACAGTAAAACCCACCACCCACACAACCAAACCCCCCAAATAAAATCCTATCTAAAAGAACCTAAGCTCCCCATTGCTTTGAAAATGGCATTTGGCTGGGCATTGCCCTTAAAAGGGCATTTAGCTCTTTTTCAGCCCAAACCCTAAGCTAAAAATAAAACCCACCCAATAAACCCTTAAAAAAACCTAACACTAACCCCCGAAGATCTACTTACAGTTTTTGAAGACCGGACATCCATCCTCAACAAAGCCAGGAGAAGTCTTCATCCAAGCGGCAAGAAGTCCTCAACGAAGCCAGGAGAAGTCTTCATCCAGACGTCAAGAAGTGGTCCTCCAGGCGGGCAGAAGTCTTCATCCAGACGACATCTTCTACCTTCATCCTTCCGACGCGGAGCGGCTCCATCTTCAAGACATCCGGCGTGGAGCATCCTCTTCAATCGATGGCTCTTCCAGAATGAAGGTTCCTTTAAGGGATGTCATCCAAGATGGTGTCCCTTGAATTCCGATTGGCTGATAGAATTCTATCAGCCAATCAGAATTAAAGGTGAAAAAATCTTATTGGCTGATGCAATCAGCCAATAGGATTGAGCTTCAATCCTATTGGCTGATCCAATCAGCCAATAGGATTGAGCTTGCTTTCTATTGGCTAATTGGAATAGCCAATAGAATGCAAGCTCAATCCTATTGGCTGATTGCATCAGCCTATAGGATTTTTTCACCTTTAATTCCGATTGGCTGATAGAATTCTATCAGCCAATCGGAATTCAAGGGATGCCATCTTGGATGATGTCCCTTAAAGGAACCTTCATTCTGGAAGAGCAGTCGATTGAAGAGGATGCTCCACGCTGGATGTTTTGAAGATGGAGCCACTCCGCGTCGGAAGGATGAAGATAGAAGATGCCGTCTGGATGAAGACTTCTGCCGGCCTGGAGGACCACTTCTTGCCGTCTGGATGAAGACTTCTGCTGGCTTCGTTGAGGACTTCTTGCCGCTTGGATGAAGGCTTCTCCCGGCTTCATTGAGGACTTCTTGCTGCTTGGATGAAGACTTCTCCTGGCTTCGTTGAGGACTTCTGCCTGCTTGGATGAAGACTTCTCCCGGCTTTGTTGAGGATGGATGTCTGGTCTTCAAAAACTGTAAGTGGATCTTCTGGGGTTAGTGTACGTTTTTTTTAAGGGTTTATTGGGTAGGTTTTATTTTTGGCTTAGGGTTAGGGCTGAAAAAGAGCTACATGCCCTTTTAAGGGCAATGCCCATCCAAATGCCCTTTTCAGGGCAATGGGGAGCTTAGGTTTTTTTATATAGGATTTTATTTGGGGGGGGGTTGGTTGTGTGGGTGGTGGGTTTTACTGCTTGGGGGTTGTTTGTATTTTTTTTTACAGGTAAAAGAGCTGATTTATTTGGGGCAATGCCCCGCAAAAGGCCCTTTTAAGGGTTATTGGCAGTTTAGTTTAGGCTAGGGTTTTTTAATTTTGGGGGGGCTTTTTTATTTTGATAGGGCTTTTTTATTTTGATAGGGCTATAAGATTAGGTGTAATTAGTTTTAATATTTGATCATTTCTTTTTTATTTTGTGTAATTTAGTGTTTGTTTGTTTTTGCAATTGTAATTTGTGTAGTTAATTTGTGTAGTTAATTGTATTTAATTAATGTAATTGATTGAATTGTAGTGTAAGGTTAAGTGTTAGTGTAACTCAGGTTAGGTTTTATTTTACAGGTAAATTGTATTTATTTTAACTAGGTAGCTAGTAAATAGTTAATAACTATTTAGTAACTAGTCTACCTAGTTAAAATAAATACAAACTTAGCTATGAAATAAAAATAAAACCTAAGATAGATACAATGTAACTATTAGATATATTGTGGCTAGCTTTGGGTTTATTTTACAGGTAAGTATTTTGTTTTAAATATTTAGTTTAGTTATGAGTTTTATGCTACAGCTCTGTAACATAAAAGCCATAACTACTGACTTTCAGTTTACGGTACAGATCTTGACGGTATAGGCTGTACCGCTCACTTCTTTTTGGCCGGACAGGCAAAATCGTAATACCAGCGCTATGGAAGTCCCATTGAAAAAGGACTTTTTGAAAGCTGCGGTATTTACGTTGCGTTCCGGCCAAAAAAGTGTGCGGTACAGATATACCTGCGGTAGTGAAAAAGAGCCATACCGCTGCTTTTTCACTCATAACGCAAAACTCGTAATCTAGCAGATTATTTCTTCATTCTATTTGTATCTTTATTTTAAAATCAAGAATGTAAGTTTAGAAGCAGGCCCATTTTTTAAGAACAAACTGGGTTGACCTTGCTGATTGGACAGCACCAATAAAAAAGTGCTGTCCAGGGTCTAAAACATAATTTGTCTGGCTCCTTAGCTTACATGCCTTCTTTTTCAAATAAAGATAACAAGAGAACAAATAAAAATTGATACTAGGAGTAAGTTAGAAAGTTTATTAAAATTGAATGCTCTATCTGAACCATGAAAGAAAAAAAATGTGTTTTGTGTCCCTTTAATAAAAGTCCAAGGGTTGTAATGTTGTTTGAGATGGTCTTCTATATCTTCATAATAATATTTCTAATATGATTTTGAAGTCCCTTTAAGATCAGAAATAACATTGTTTTAAAAAAATAAAAAAATTAAAAGAAAAATATATATACACACTAAAGTATGTATGGCCAATATTAAAACAAATTAGAATAATTCACTCTCCACTTTGCCCCAAATATGTTGCTAATTGCTATGTTCGCAATTCCTGCTCAGGAAAATAATACATTTATAATATATGTAAATATGTTTGATAAAGATTTCTGACATAACACATACATATATATATATATATATATATATATATATATATATATATATATATATATATAGAAAATGAGGAGATGAAAGCACTCACTGGACTTAAATACCTGGCTATAGCACCCTGGCTAGTTGTGGTCTGTCGGTGAGAGTGCATATACCACTAACAAATTTCTATATATATATATATTTCTCTCCAAGGGTATGCACTCCTCATCACAAGTAATGGCCAAGGTGCTAACAGACGCCTAGATTTAGAGTTTTGCGTTAGAAGGGGTGCGTTAGCTACGCATGTTTTTTCCCCCCGCACCTTTTAAATAACGCTGGTATTGAGAGTTCTCTGAAGGGCTGCGTTAGGCTACAAAAAGGTAGCGTACAGGCATATTTACTGCCACTTCAACTCTCAATACCAGCGTTGCTTACGGACGCGGCCAGCTTCAAAAACGTGCTTGTGCACGATTCCCCCATAGGAAACAATGGGGCTGTTTGAGCTGAAAAAAAACCTAACACCTGCAAAAAAGCAGCGTTCAGCTCCTAACGCAGCCCCATTGTTTCCTATGGGGAAAGACTTCCTAAGTCTGCACCTAATACCCTAACATGTACCCCGAGTCTAAACACCCCTAACCTTACACTTATTAACCCCTAATCTGCTGCCCCCGCTATCGCTGACACCTGCATTATATTATTAACCCCTAATCTGCCGCTCCGGACACCGCCGCAACCTACATTATCCCTATGTACCCCTAATCTGCTTCCCCTAACAAATGTATTAACCCCTAAAGCTAAGTCTAACCCTAACCCTAACACCCCCCTAAGTTAAATATAATTTTTATCTAACTAAATAAATTAACTCTTATTAAATAAATTATTCCTATTTAAAGCTAAATACTTACCTGTAAAATAAACCCTAAAATAGCTACAATAAAACTAATAGTTACATTGTAGCTTTTTTAGGATTTATATTTATTTTACAGGCAACTTTGTATTTATTTTAACTAGGTACAATAGCTATTAAATGATTAATAACTATTTAATAGCTACCTAGTTAAAATAATTACAAAATTACCTGTAAAATAAATCCTAACCTAAGTTAAAATTAAACCTAACACTACACTATCAATAAATTAATTAAATAAACTACCTACAATTACCTACAATTAAATCAACTAAACCACTAAATTACACACAAAAAAAACATTACAAGAATTTTAAACTAATTACACCTACTCTAAGCCCCCTAAAAAAATAACAAAGCCCCCCAAAATAAAAAAATGCCCTACCCTATTCTAAAATAAAAAGTTTACAGCTCTTTTACCTTACCAGCCCTTAAAAGGGCCTTTTGCCGGGCAAGCCCCAAAGAATTCAGCTCTTTTTCCTGTAAAAACACATACAATACCCTCCCCAACATTACAACCCACCACCCACATACCCCTAATCTAACCCAAACCCCCCTTAAAAAACCTAACACTAAGTTCCTGAAGATCTCCCTACCTTATCTTCACCATGCCGGGTATCACCGATCCGTCCAGAAGAGGCTTCGAAGTCTTCCTCCTATCCGGCAAGAAGAGGTCCAGAAGAGGCTCCGAAGTCTTCCCCCTATACGGCAAGAAGAGGACATCCGGACCGGCAAACATCTTCATCCAAGCGGCATCTTCTACCTTCATCCATCCGACGAGGAGCGGCTCCATCTTCAAGACCTCCGGCGCGGAACATCCTCTTCTCCTGACGACAAGACGATGAATGAAGGTTCCTTTAAGGGACGTCATCCAAGATGGCATCCCTCGAATTCCGATTGGCTGATAGGATTCTATCAGCCAATCAGAATTAAGGTAGGAAAAATATGATTGGTTGATTGAATCAGCCAATCAGATTCAAGTTCAATCCCTCTGACTTTAAATGTGGATACAGAACTGTTGTGATATTTGTAGAAATGCCTAGCTACGCTGCTATCATCTAAGTTTTTGTTTTTTATATCTCTCTTGTGCTCTTTGATCCTCTCACGGAGTTCTCTATAGGTTTTCCCAATATAGGAAACCGGACAAGAACAAATGGCAAGATATTAAAGCCATTTTTTCAAAATACTGGGATGTGTTACACACAGATGCTTTAATTAAAGAAATAGTGGGAGAGAGACCTACCATGACCCCAAAAAAAGCTCCCAACTTACGGGATAAAGTAGTACACAGCCACTTTAAATACAACAAACCAAAGGGTAATTGGCTATCAGACTATAAACAAAAGAATGGCAACTTTGTGTGTGGGAAGTGCAGCATATGCAAAAATTAGCAAAAAGGATATACTGTTTATGATTATTACAACAGGAAACACTCAATAAAAGGACATATCACTTGCAGGAGTGAAGGTGTAATATACATGATCTCTTGTTCTTTTCCAGTTTCCTATATTGGGAAAACCTATAGAGAACTCCATGAGAGGATCAAAGAGCACAAGATCTAAAAAACAAAAACTTAGATGATAGCAGTGTAGCTAAGCATTTCTACAAATATCACAACAGTTCTGTATCCACATTTAAAGTCAGAGGGTTAGAACTAATAGACTTACAAAATAAAGGTGGAGATCTGGACCAAAGATTATTGCAATCTGAGTGTAAATGGATTTTTAATATGAACACTCTTGTCCCAGGAGGCCTTAATGAGGAAATTAATTATGCCCCTTTTCTCCCAAAATAGTTATGAATATGAATTTCAGCGCTTGACTCAACTGACTGGTGGTGTCAGTCATTGTATATAATAATGTATCTATGTATTATAATAATTTCAGATACCGTTGTACAACATATCTGGTTTGTGAACAGTTATAGGTATTTTTATAAAGGTATATGTCATGTTAAGCGATTCACATATGCACATATTCCATGTTTTAACATCACTTTTCCTTTTTACAGGAACTCAATAATAAACAGACTAATGTATTTGTTGATCACTGCATTTAGGTAAAATACACATAGTATAAAGTGTGATATATAGGTAGTAAATAAACATCTTATGGTAAATATATTGATGTGACATTTACCCTGATATAGCATTAGGATGGTAGAGACAGATTCTTTTTTGAGGGAGGAGAAAAATTACCTAGGTCTCCCATACAATGGGTATAAATTTCCGGGAGGAAGTAATTTTCAGCAGCACTGTTATGTCATGAATAAGCCGCACCGGAACTTCCTGGTGGCGAAACACGTGTAATTTGTTTCAAACACTACTCAGGGTGGCTTTCCCGAGTTAACAAGAGGATCTGTTGTGCCTTGACCGGGCCCTGGAAAGGGAAACAGAGACAGCTGTAACACTAAAGCGGTTTGGAAAGTGACGATTACCACAACGGAGGTCACGCAGAAGCATAACAAAGTGGTATCACATAGCCCAGGAGGTGGTGAGAGTGTATATGGGACCCTTAGATGGAAGTATATCTTTCAGTAGGATTATCCCTAAATACAGATGATTGTGAACCTGCATACAAAATGCTATATTTCTACTTATGACCGCATTTGCATAAACTGCTTTCTAACAACTTACAGCTATTTGTGACTACAGGATTGTGTCCTGAGGGAGCTGAATGACATATGCATGAACTGCTTTAACTAACATATGGCTTTGTCTGCGCCTACTTACCTAACAACAACATTTGCATGAACTGCTTATATCCTATATTGCCTTTGTTACGGTTGCCTCCAGGCTGGCTGGAAGTTGGATCGTAGAAAAGGATGCTCCTAGCGCTCACCAAAGGATCATCAGCACCGTAGACACCATAGACTACTGCGTAGCCACCATAAGTAATGCAGACTCTACGAACCACCGCTGCTGGGCTGGTATCTCGCCGTCTGCTCTGCGCCCTGGACCTACGACCAGGCTCCAGTAGGTGAACCTCTTCCTTCTGTAGCATGAAGCAGGATCAGGAACAAGAGCTCTTACAAGAGCTCAGTAGCTAAGGGAGTATGAAGAGCATAGCAATCCCTGTAGTGAGTATAGCTGTCCCCTACAAACATGAGTCAAGGCTGCAAGTTAGAGGGTCAGAAAAGGTCTGATGTGCTGGAACACACAGCCTGCTTTTTATTGAGGTTACATGCAAAAAAAGGACACTCTCAGGGGGAGGCAGAAAATCCCCAATCACACATTTGATACATTTAGATAGAGAGACAACGCCCTTTGACAGGCCACAACATTACTTCAGCAGATAACAAGTTACACACAAGAAAACAATGCAGTCCATCTTATCAAATATCAGGCTGACTCTGGAGGTGATTAGACAATGGGAATGTTTATCACTAAACTTAATTAGAGCTGATGCCAGCAAACTTGTATTTAGAAAGTAGCTTCTTGAAGCTGAACAAAGTTAACTCTTTAGTTCTGACCGAAGGGTCTGTCACATAGCACTTAATGGCACACAATGAAAACTAATGATTTTGTAACAGTGCTCCCTTTCTGTGGAACACTCTGCCTGTGTGGTACTTGGTTCAGTAAGCCCTATTTACTGAACCAAGTGGGAGAAAGCCAGGGACAAGTTATTTTACAGGTCTGGGGACATAGTCTTAAAGGGGCATTGTTCACCAAAGTCACAATATGTCCCCAGACGGTTCTTAAAGGGCCATACAAACCCAATAAAAGTTAATACGTTTTCAGGGGCACAATCTTCCAGGGGCCATAGTCATGAGGCAAATAGGCTTCTCCACAATCCAGGGAAGCAGGGCAATTTTCCATTTAAAGGGCCAGTTACAAATAGCAGTTTGTAACATATCTCCCCTTTTGGAGGGAGACTAACCAGGCACCTGACCTTCTGTCGGTCAGTGCCTAAGTTAGTCTTGCAACCCACCCACAAATAAACATTAGCAGCAACGTAGCCCACCCACAATAAGTAGTACTGGCCTGTAGGTTCCAGGTTGTAGGATGAAAGTGTAGCATCCTTGGCCTTCCTGGCGCAGCTGGGCAAATAGCTGGTGGTACTTGGGGGGCAGAGGCCAGCGGCACTCTGCCCTGGTGCCAGCGCTTCTGCTGTGGTGAGGGGTTTGCAGGCCAGTCCTGTAACAAGGGGGTCTGTAGGGCAGAGGCCAGCAGTGCTCTGTCCTTATGCCAGCTCTTCTGCTGGGGGAATTGGGGCATAGTTCTGCCCGGTGGCAAAGGGAACGTGGGGGTCAGTGGGGGTTAACATCTCCACTGTTAACCCTGGGCCCAAGTTAGGAGTTAGCTGGGGAGGGGGAGATTGGCTTACCTCCTCCTCCTGATACTCCGGCAGCCGTTGGGAAGGGAGGTCGATGCTCTCCGCTCCCTGTGGAACATGCTGCGGCTGGGGAGAGAGACCGGTTGTCTCCTCTCCCTGGAAGGCACACTCCGGCTGGGGAGGGAGGTCGATGCTCTCCCCTCCCTGTAGCTGGGTCTGTCGCTGGGGATCTGGGCCGCCTGCCCAGCATCCCTGTAGGGCCGGTAGAGAGACTGCGGTCCCATCTCCACCTGCCTGCTGGGGGTCCTCCCAGCACCAGTCTATGAGGCCTGCTGCCTCGGGTATCTCTGGTTTGGGTTGGGGAAGGAGACCGGTTGTCTCTTCCCTCTGCACGGTATACTGCCGCTGGGGAGGGAGGTCACTGCTCTCCTCTCCCTGTAACTCACTTTCTCGCTGGAGACTAGGTGTCCATACCCCCAAACTCCACAGTTGGCGCTCAAAGGCTCGTGCCGCTTCGTTCTCAGTATCCAATTCCCGGATGATTCGACTGACTACCTCCTGCGCAGGGTCTGGACCATATCGGACTAGCCGCCTCTTTACCTCTGGAACGAAATCAGTGCCCTCATAGCGACGGATCCAGTTGAGGTGCTCTTCACAGGGTTCTGACCAGTGTCTTGTCAGCTCCATGCTGCTGTAGGTAGGGACGCTGCGCAGTGGCTAGCGTTGCCCTCAATAACTCTCCTACGATACCAGTGCTGTTGGGGTGCTGCTCCTTGCGCTAGGACGCCATCCCACCGCTGCCGCCAAATGTTACGGTTGCCTCCAGGCTGGCTGGAAGTTGGACCGTAGAAAAGGATGCTCCTATCGCTCACCAAAGGATAATCAGCACCGTAGACACCATAGACTACTGCGTAGCCACCATAAGTAATGCAGACTCTACGAACCACCGCTGCTGGGCTGGTATCTCACCGTCTGCTCTGCGCCCTGGACCTACGACCAGGCTCCAGTAGGTGAACCTCTTCCTTCTGTAGCGTGAAGCAGGATCAGGAACAAGAGCTCTTACAAGAGCTCAGTAGCTAAGGGAGTATGAAGAGCATAGCAATCCCTGTAGTGATTATAGATGTCCCCTACAAACATGAGTCAAGGCTGCAAGTTAGAGGGTCAGAAAAGGTCTGATGTGCTGGAACACACAGCCTGCTTTTTATTGAGGTTACATGCAAAAAAAGGACACTCTCAGGGGGAGGCATAAAATCCCCAATCACACATTTGATACATTTAGATAGAGAGACAACGCCCTTTGACAGGCCACAACATTACTTCAGCAGATAACAAGTTACACACAAGAAAACAATGCAGTCCATCTTATCAAATATCAGGCTGACTCTGGAGGTGATTAGACAATGGGAATGTTTATCACTAATCTCAATTAGAGCTGATGCCAGCAAACTTGCATTTAGAAAGTAGCTTCTTGAAGCTGAACAAAGTTAACTCTTTAGTTCTGACCGAAGGGTCTGTCACATAGCACTTAATGGCACACAATGAAAACTAATGCTTTTGTAACAGTGCTCCCTTTCTGTAGAACACTCTGCCTGTGTGGTACTTGGTTCAGTAAGCCCTTTTTACTGAACCAAGTGGGAGAAAGCCAGGGACAAGTTATTTTACAGGTCTGGGGACATAGTCTTAAAGGGGCATTGTTCACCAAAGTCACAATATGTCCCCAGACGGTTCTTAAAGGGCCATACACACCCAATAAAAGTTAATATGTTTTCAGGGGCACAATCTTCCAGGGGCCATAGTCATGAGGAAGGAGGCTGGCAAATAGGCTTCTCCACAATCCAGGGAAGCAGGGCAATTTTCCATTTAAAGGGCCAGTTACAAATAGCAGTTTGTAACAGCCTTATTTCAACCTATAAACAATAGGGCAAGATTGCAAATTGCTGTATGCAAGGATGCCTGGACTGCCTTGATTCATTAATGAGTATACATATGCAATCTTTATATGTACTAACGGCTATTTATATGCATGCATTGTCTGAATCCATTAATGACCACATTTAACCTAATTGTTTATGTCATGCTGCTAATTGCATTGTCTGATGACAGCTATATATAACTACAGGACATTATCAAACCTGTCTCTTATATCTTTGTCTGTATCCTTTATACTGTTATTATATGTCATGTCACTTATGACATTTCTGCATGATATCTATTAATTTTGTGATGGTATAAGTATATAGACATATAGTTTCCCCCTATGGCCATAGGTCTGTTTTATACCATTTTATATTCTAAATGCATTCAGGGTATTACCAGTATGCCTTTTTAATCTATATGTAGGTGATCAATAAAGAGTTTTGTTTTGTAATTGGATGTGTGCATGTGCGAATCATTGCTGTGCGCCTGGTTTCGCCTGTCTCTTTGGTGCCATACTTTGCTAGTATAGATTGTATTAGAATAGGATAGTGCTGGCTATGTAATCCTTTTTTTCTGACTTTTTATCTTATCTTATATTCCCTACTGTTTTCTTGAGAGATTATATATATATATATATATATATATATATATATATATATATATATATATATATTTATATATATATATTCTGCAATATACTTTCATTATTTATTTTGTCCCCTCTTCCTGTAAATTCTATTCTGAAATTGTGATCTGTTCTGTTCCTGTTAGAAATAAAAAAGTAGAACACTGCTATATTCAACACAGCCATTGGCTGCACACTCTAGTGACCTATTATAGCCCTAATTGGCCACAGCAGAGAAGGTAACCTAATTTACAGCATGGCAGATCACATTGTTTTATAGACACTAAAACTTTACACTTATTTTGTCAATGTTTAAACAGGCAATGAAACTATAAAAAAATACATCTGCATGTTATTCTCAGACTAACCTTTTCTTTGAATGTATCATATTATCTAACATATATTTAGTTTTTAATGTCCCTTTAGCCAATCACATTGTAAATAATTCCTGTAGGTAAATAACATACACCTGCCATCACTAAAAGCTTTTTTTGATTAAACCCAGATTAAAGTTGGCTGTTGCTTTATGATTTGCTTGAAATGTTGAAGTTGCATCCTACTTTACTTTGCAAACAGTAAAAACTGTAAAAGCTAAATGCTTAAAAGTACCAATCAGGAGAAGGATATAAACGAATATCAAAGACACTGGATGTATGATGAAGCATTGTCAAAACCATCATCAAAAAATAGATAACTTTTGGCAATATGGAGACATTGCAAATATCAGGAAGGCCGTCCAAAGTTGATGAGAGCATAAGGAGGACAATTATCTGGGAGACTACCAAGAGGTCAACAGCAACACTGAAAGATCTACCGGAATTTCTGGCAGATAAAGGTTACTTCTTGCATGTAACCACCTTCTCTCATATACTGAGCTATGGGGTAGGGTGACAAGACAGAGACCAATTCTTATAAAAAGTCTCTCTTATAAACATCTGAGCCCATCAAAATTATGCTAAACAATTCATTCAATCACCCTAAGCAGTGTGAGGAAATGTGCCATGGTACTTTTGGCCTAAATTGTAAAAGATATGTTTGGCACAAAGCCAGTTAAGCTTATCATCCATTTAACACCATACCGACTTTGAAGCATTGTGGTGATAGCATCATGTTTTGAGACTGCTTCTCTTCAGCTGGGTCAGGGGCTTTAATCATGTTAAATAGAATATTGCATAGCTCCAAATATCAAGATATTCTGGCAAAAAAACCTTCTGCCCTCTGTCAAAAAGCTGAAGATGAAGAGGAATTTAACAATGCAACATGACAAGGATCCAAAGTTAAACAAGGCATGGATTCAGAAAAGGATAATCAAAGTCTTATAGTGGCCCAGTCAAAGCACATACCTCAGTCCCATTAAAAACGTGTGCAATGGCATATAGAGAGCTGTACACAGGAAATCACCTTATAATTTGATGGAACTTTAACTTTTTTGCCTAGAAGAGAGGGATACAATTAAAAAGTCTAGATGTGCACATTTAATAGACACATATTCACAATGGCTTGCTGCTGTAACAAATGCAAAAGGTGCTTTTGAAAAGTATTAGCTGGGTGGGGTGTGCATACCTATGCAATCAGATTGTTGAATTTTTTTTGTTTGTTTTTTCCTAATAATTTAATATTTCTGTATTTATGTTGAAAAATCCTGCAATTTTAAAATGGTGTGTAGACTTATCACATCCATTGTAAAATTTTAGCAAACATGCTTACATTACTTTAGCATTTTTAGTAAATAAAATCAAATTGTTTCATGTGTTGCATCATTAATGTTAGTTAATTAACCTTCTCTGACAAAGATAAATAACTTTAATGTTTGCTGGTGACTGTGTGTGCTGTAGCTATTACTCAATTGTATTTTTCTAGAATAAACTTTGTTTACCTGACATTTCCTAATATCCTGGTATGATCTTTTACAAAGAGAGAGAAAATAGTCGGCTTCTTTGCAATGGAACTTTTAATAATGGTTCGAGTTGGCACCAAGCACATTCAAATTACAGGGAACAAAAAGCTTAAAGAGATAACAAAGCAATTTTTTCAGGGGAAAAAAAATGAAAGATCTGTATACATATAAATGTTACAAAATCATTTAAAGCAATAAGTTGTATTTGGCCAATTAGAAACACATATAAATGAGCTTTTACTTTGATGAAGCAAACAATCTTATCATAAAATGTTTTGTTTCTTAATTATGTGGAAAACATTCCATCATTTTACTGTATGCTAAATTGCAAGAACACCATGGATAGCAACATGTACTGCAAAAGTAGATTTTTTTGTATTTAGGGCTAGATTACATGTGGCGTGCTAACTGTTGTGCACAAGCGATATCTGGTTTCTCTCTGCTTTTTGCACACAGCGTTAGCTCGAGATCAATAACGATTTACACTCATTGGGTTTAGAGTCACTAACATTAAACACAACATAAATACACTTAAAAGTATTACTCTCAGATCAACACTGATCAAAAAAAATTAAATTATTAAAAAGTTATAAGAGCTCAAAAATATATGGTATAAGGTGTTTGGAAAAAATGGATGCAAAGGGATTTAGCAACATATATATATATGTGTGTGTGTGTGTATTTACATATGAACATATTTATTTATTTAATTATTTATGTGATTTGCTGTACATTTACTGTGCAATTGAGTTCCTGGAAATAGTTCAATTGATCAGTAATATGAACAATGGGGAGAAAACTTTTCAGCTTTGATTTTAGAAAACACATAAAAAAAAGTCTTGATTTTCAGAATTAACAGCAGACTCCAAATCCAGAGAGCAAGAATTGTTTAGTCTAAGAAAGTCAGTGATCATGACAATAAGAATTACACTGAGTAACTTTAAAGCATGCTTCCAGAGCCATGAAAGATCCAGATTTACTGGTAATTTGAAAGAAAAAACAAATCAAGAGATAAGCTCAGAATGGAGAACTCCTACAGACAATAGGAAAGGTACAGTCTCAGTATCAAAAAGGCAAGAAACCAAAAGTTGTCTCTTGGATCAGAAAATGTAACCCCTTAAGGACAAGACCATTTTTCAATTGTCTTGCCCTTAAGGATCAGGGCTATTTTTAAATGTTTGCAGTGTTTGTGTTTAACTGTAATTTTCCTCTTACTCATTTACTGTACCCACACATATTATATACCGTTTTTCTCGCCATTAAATGGAATTTCTAAATATACTATTATTTTCATCATATCTTATAATTTACTAAAAAATATAAAATGTAAGGAAAAAATGGAAAACAACACACTTTTTCTAACTTTGACCCCCAAAATCTGTTACACGATGAGATGTCACTTCAAAAGTAACAAAGGAGGGGAGGCGGAGCTAGCTACCACAATCTAGCAGACGCCATTACATTGAGCTCCTACTTTTTAACATAAAATTACCCACAAAAATTAGCTAGATTAGTGGTTTCTGCTACTAAAAAGTAATACTATAGCTTTATTTATATTAGGGCTATTAGATACAGCAATTTGGACTAACCCGCTATAGCCTGTGATACGGAGGTGAGCTGGCCCGGGCTCAGAGGACCCACTGATTGACACCGCATACCGCAGACTTCAGGGAACAAGCCCGGCAAGCGGACCATCTGCCTAATACAGCAGCAGCTGTCACTCATCGCCGTTAGCTCCGGAGGGTCGGGGATCCGCTCCGGAGCTCTGCTGAGGCGTTACAACAACGAGCGGTGCTACTCCCGAGACACCGATTAGAAACTTCATCAGAGCCGACTCAGCACCACTTCTGACAAATATGAGTAGCGGTTGGTCGAACTCTAACCACTTTCTGTACAAGCCACAACAAATTGAGTCTGCACATCCACACACTCTGAGCCACAGTCTTGAGGGGGTGAACAGGTCTTAGACCAGAAATAAAACACAGCCCGGTCCCCCTTTGGTTGTGGCGCGAAACGCCATTTTCAGTGTCTCTTTTTGTATATATGCAGCACGGCCCTGAGTACTGTCAGCTTCCTTCAAAGTGTGCCTCCCTTCAGCTTTACTGATGGTAGAATCTCTCTAAAGGATAGAAACTAAAAGAAAACACCTTTATTTAAATTTACATTGAGAACTGAAGTTTAGGAGACCTGATATCTTTCTATCTGTGTGCCAGCATACTCCTATCAAACACGTGGGGCCTATACTTACTGTGGATACTCATAGACTATTTATATAGCACTTGAACAATAATTGTGCTGCAAACAGGAGACACTAGTGATCTTTTATGCTCTGCAGAGGGATAAATATATAACAAGAGAACAAAGATTAACCCGGCAAATACTCATATATATTACAATACAAACATACCCATGCTGTTTTGACAAATTCCCCTGTTCATTCTACCCAACTTTGGAGTGCACTATCACACTTATAGGATCACTGTAAGCCTGCTATACATGTGGAACTTTCATTTGTTGAGGAAACTCAGTAAATGTTTATATTCTAGCTGAGCTGTAAGCAGGGGATAATAGTGAGACTTTTTCACATTGTGGAAGGACAGAGCAACAAAATAATAAAGATTAGACAAATAAATAATTGTGTCTACTGCACGCAGAACTTCTATCTACACTCTGTGCAAGCTGTCTTGTGTGTGTGACTGGCTGAATTACTCTCTCTCCCCTCCATTTCCTGCTGGCCACAGGTGTCAGCAGGTCATATCCCAGCTCCTTTGCCCGACTTCGCCCAGTGGGGGCAGCTTCCCTGGGGAAGAGAGAGTGTTCTAGTAAATAAATCTTGCCAATAACAGCCAAACTAGACTTTCATTTGTGTGTTTAACAGAGATCTGGAGACAGACATTACAGATGATGTAGTTACTTGAAATGTAAGGTGTTGAGACGACCCGACATGGATGCATTAATATAACCCCTAACCCATCACTACATTACTTGCAACATCGCCACCTTCCACTCACTCCTATTACAAGAGAACCAAGTCTGCAGAGGCTCACCCAAAGAATATGAAAGGCAAAGCATTGCACAACAATCACGCTGTTGATTGGAGTGAGTGAGGAGGGATAAGGAGTCTGCAAATATCACAAAGCGCACCTAAACATCTAGTGGAGGTCTTGGTGGATAACAAACTCTTCAAGCAATAAGTGGGGAAACCTAGAAATATTTATTCAGCAAAAAACGCCACTAAAACACAAATAACATAGAACAACTGATCTTTCAGTACAAGCACTATGGCCACAAGAAAAAGCTCCAAAGGGGACAGAGGGCCAAAATCTTTATCAGTTGATACTTTTTTTAAAACCTCTAAGATCACTAAATCCCAGGAACATGTTCTGGCGGAAACTGAGGAAGACATAGATACAGATAATGAGGAGGAATCTGAAGAACTGACTCCCACAACCAAAGCAGATTTACAAGGCCTGGTATCAAAACAAGATATAGCTTCTAATTTTGAAAAGCTATGGGAGAAGATGGATAGCTTCCAAGCCACAGTCACCAATAGTCTTACGGACATTAAAACAGAGATATTAGAGCTGGGAACTCGAGTAGACTCCTTAGAAACAGTCACAGAGGAAATGGGAGAGGAAATTACAACATTCTCCCAAACTCTCGACTCACACAGCCAAAGCATACGAGATCTAGAAGAAAAAATCGAAGACCTGGAGAATCGAAGCAGACGCTCCAATATCAGACTCAAAGGAATCCCTGAGTCTATTGGAGCAGAAGACCTACACAGCTATCTCCAGCAGCTATTCCATGCTATAATAGGGGGACCGACTGAATCTGAATACCCACTCGAGAGGGCACACAGAGCCCTTAAAGCGAAACCCAAAGCGGACCAGCCACCGAGAGACGTTATTATTAAACTCCTAAGGTTCCCTGACAGAGAAAAAATCCTACTGGCCGCTAGGCAAAACCCCACATTTAAGTTCCAGGGAAATGTTATCCAGTTTTTCCAGGACCTCTGCGTTAAAACACTACAAAAAAGGTATGCGCTGAAACCTCTTACTCTTCTCCTAAGGAAAAATAATATACCCTACAGATGGGGCTTTCCTTTCGCTCTGCATGTGATGCGAAATGGTAGAATATCTACTGTTAAAACCGCTGAGGAGATCCCAGACATTTGTAAATTCCTAGATTTAGAACCACCCAACATCTTGAGGGCGGAGGCGGCATCTACCTCCTCTGATACACCCTCACCAAAAGCGAAGCCCCAAAGGTCAAAGTGGAAGAGAGTGACAAATAAAAAGAAACCTAAAACATGAGTCACCTGTAAAGTGCAAGACCGTTATAGCCAAGCATGCCTTGGCTTTCTACCAGAGCAAGTGGATCACCCTTTGCCCCGGGTGATATTGAAAATGACCAAGAGGTCAATTAAGATCTAGACTCACAAGATAGACTTAGACTCTTTACTTGTTGTAAGTGATGTAAAATTGAAAATCCATGTCGGAATAGCATAGTACAGGTACTATGTGCTGGTTTCGACATAATTGTATTCAAATGTTTAGTTATTGTTTGTTGTTATGTTCTTATATTTATTTGTTCATGCTATTAATATATCAATGCACAAAATGTTGTATTCCATGTTATGCTCATCTTATGGAAATGTTCTACAGAGTTATAGGAAGATGAAAAGACAGTTAAGAGGACAGGGAGGAGAGAGGGAAGTGACCAGGCTTACACCTTTAGATTTAAGGGAAAGGGTCTTAGGCTCAAAAAGAGGATTGCCATTCGGGGTCTCTGATGCCAAAGGTAGGGTTAAGATACAATGCTGGCACAAATATTATAATGACACTACCCAAGATAGTTTTGATCTCGCATAATGCGAGAGGTTTGAACACTGATGTAAAAAGGAGAACAGCCATGTCAAATTATAGACGCCTGAAGGCCAATATTATTTACCTTCTGGAGACCCACTTTCTGAAAGATACCATCCCCAAATACTGGGCAAGAGACTACTCAATGCAGTTTCACTCTGCCTTAGATTCCAAAAAAAGAGGAGTCTCTATATTAATACACTCCTCGATACCTTTTACCCATAAGGAGACTATATCTGATAAGGAGGGTCGATACCTTTTGGTATTTGGCCATTTGGGAAATGTAGAGGTACTCCTATGTAATATATACACCCCAAATGAACAACAAGACAAGTTTTTTACTGTTATCTCCAATTTGTTGACAGACTGGTCTAGATTAAGAATAATCTTGGCGGGGGATTTCAACATTGACTTACAATCATTGACTAGACAAACAGCCAGCCAACAATCTAAGAAAAGACAGAGGCAGAAAAGAATTGCTAAAAATATTCTGGGACTGTTGGACCAACACACGCTACAGGATACATGGCAGGCACTGTATGGGGGACTAGGAGACACTACATATTACTCAACGCCACACAATAGCTACTCAAAAATAGATTATGTGTTTACTAGTCAGATATTACTACCAGCAATACATTCCTTAGATATACACCCATGTGTTTGGTCAGATCATTCACTGACAGTGCTTACTTTAGGAGATCTAACAGACCTTAAGAGAACTAGGACGTGGACATATGACACATCCAGTACCAAACATCCACTTGTTAAGAATAGGATCTTACATAATCTGAAAGAATATTGGCAAATCAACGTAGACACCACTGAGAATCCTGTTGTGCCCTGGGCAGCGCATAAGGCGGTGATCAGAGGTATCCTAATTAAAGAAAAGACGATATATAAAAAAAAGAATGACAACCTCATTAAACAACTAAATACCGAAATTGCCTCATTAGAAAGGCTACACAAATCTGACAACTCTAAAGCTACATTGACCAGGCTTGTTGACAAGAAGCAAACTCTACAATCTTTATTGAATGAGCATTCTATAAAAGCTGCACATAGATTGAAGACAAACTATTTCATTTTTGCCAATAAGCCTGATAAATACCTAGCAAAAAAACTCAGAGATAATTACCAATCCCTCTCTATTCCATGTATACAGACACCCACAGGTCAGACTACCACCCATCCACAAGACATTCTCGACACGTTTGCCAAGTTCTACAAGAAATTATATGACGGCACGAAAGTGCAACATACCCCTGAGACAAAAGAAGCTTTTAACTCTTTTATGCACAAGGCAGACTTGGCAACAATAACTGACGAAGACAGAGCCACTTTGAATGCTGAGATCACAAGAGTTGAAGTGATAGCAGCTATAAAAGACCTTAGACCTAGGAAGGCCCCGGGACCCGACGGGTTCCCGGGGGAGTACTACAAGGCGTTCAGGGAAGCCCTGGTGCCACACTTAGTTATGTTCGCAAATCATGTTATGAAAGGGGGACCAATACCAGAGGAACTTCTTAGAGCCAAGATAGTGGTAATACCAAAACAGGGGGAAAATCCTAATTTATGTAGCAGTTATAGACACATCTCCCTTATTAACCAAGATGTTAAGATAGTGACAAAAATTTTGGCCAATAGACTAAAACATATCTTACCCAGTATTATTCACCCCGACCAGGTGGGATTCATTAAAGATAGGGAAGCCCCAGATAATATCCGTAGGATGGTATCGGTGATAGACTTATTGCGAGACAGAAGAATGCCTTCTCTGATCCTATCGTTGGATGCGGAGAAGGCATTTGATAGAGTCGATTGGGGATACATGTTGGATCTTCTGACAAGAATGGGATTTGAAGGCAACTTCTTAAAAGCTATTAAAGGGTTATATTCAGCACCTACAGCTTTTGTTCGAGCGATAGGGCACCAATCAGAGAATTTCCCTATACTCAATGGAACCAGTCAGGGATGCCCACTCACCCCCCTGATTTTTGCGATATGTATTGAACCACTGGCGGCATATATACGCAATTCTCCTGATATATTCAGTTTAGAGGTAGGAAAACTGCACCATAAAATCACCCTATTCGCGGATGACGTGTTGCTGACTATTTCGAGGCCTCTACACTCACTACCTTATGTATACCAAGCAATACACTTGTTTTCTCAGATATCGGGGTACAAAATTAATATAGATAAGTGTGAGGCACTGCCTCTCTCTATCCCAAAACACACTATCAAATTGATCGAGGCAAATTTTGACTTTAAATGGGCTCCAGACGGGTTAAAATACCTAGGCATAAAGTTAATGTCACACTCTTCGAGGCTATATGAAGCAAACTATACCCCTATGCTTAAATTGCTCAGATCCGATCTGGGGAAATGGAAGAAAATGGGTTTTTAATGGTATGGGAGACTGTCGGCGATAAAAATGACGATTCTACCCAGAATTCTATATTTATTTAGAGTACTCCCAATCAGGATTAATGCTGCTGACATAACTGCTCTCCAGAGAGACATTCATAGTTTTCTAAGAGACAATAAACACCCAAGAATTCCTCACACTGTCTTAAATAGACACAGACAGTTAGGAGGGGTAGGTGTCCCCAATCTATTTGATTATTATAGAGCAGCGAGACTAGCTCAAGATTCCCTATTAAGCAGAAGGCAGGGAGATGTTCTATGGCCTCTTTTAGAGGCAGAGATGGTGGGGCAGGAGACCCCGGATGGCATCCTCTGGTGTAAGGAGCTGATTGGAAGACACACTATATACCAAAATAAAACCACACTACTTTCTAGACGGCAGTGGCCATCCTCACAGGGTATGGAAGGAATTCTTCCTCTACACTCAAAGATATTACCTTTAAAATACATTGTCAATGAAGAATTTAAATATCACATTAGAAAGTGGGAGAATAAAGGGTTATACAGGGTAGCGGACATATACTCCCAAGGCAAAGTATTGACTTTTTCTCAGCTTCAGCAGAAACTTGAACCTCTTCCACTACAATGGTTTTTATACCTTCAAGTAATCTCAGCTACACGCCTGTATACTGACAAATCCCCGACATGTACTAGACAAACTGAACTTGAGCACCTCTGTACTGCAGTAACTAGGCCCAAGAAGGCAATATCTAGAATGTACATTTCTATCCAGGAAACCAGAAGCGACTCCAAAACAGCGTTAATGGTAAAATGGGAAGTAGATATTGATAAAGAGTTAGAACTAAATAATTGGCAGGAGATGTTACATCACACTTGTAAAGGCCTCATTAGTGCTGACTTGAGGGAAAATGCTTTAAAAACGTCTTTCAGATGGTACTTAACCCCGACAAAGACAGCCCATATGGGGAAAGAGAGCTCTAACTTCTGCTACAGAGGGTGCAGGGCGAAAGGATCATATCTCCATATGTGGTGGGAATGTCCCAGGGTTCATAGGATATGGCAAGAATTGTCATCATTAATAGGAAAAGTGTTAGATGAGCAGATTAATCTTACCCCCGCTCAAGCTCTACTCAACATCCCTAGATTGAGCAAACACATTAACACATTTATTAGAATACTATGCACCACAACAAGAATAGTGATTGCTAAATATTGGAAGACGGAGGTACCGTCATGGTTAGAAGTCATAGCTAGAATCAAATTGGTATACTCAATGTACGAATCAGCTGCACACGTACAAGATACGGTAGCTCAATTTCAAAAGATTTGGTTTTACTGGATGCTAGAGGGGAATAACAGAACATCTCCTGAGGTAATTGAAGGAGATGGAGATAGTGTCAGAGAAGAAGGAAGAGGTGAGAGGTGAGGAGCAAACCTAGATGTTAACTTTGTGAACAGGACAAGATGAGTAAACAATTTTTAGAAATATCAAAGATACAAGATATAACGCTAAAATCTTAAGATTTAATTTTGACCCGTGCATTATTTATTGTTTTTATGTTTGTTTATATAGTTTTAGTTTTATGATATTGTTACTGAGGTTGGAAATTTTTGAAACTCACACCTCCAGCATATTATGTGTTCCCCATGTAAATAATTTGTGATAGGCTTAGCTAGAAAAATGCCTGAGGGATCATATGATTATGCTTAAACTAAACACTCTTTCCTGAAGTTGTACAAAGGACTACATACAATGATTTGGGATAATCTCATAAAAGTAAAAATGGAGAGGCCTGTTTGATGACTTCTACAGTAGCTTTCTGCACTGACTTGGTCGTATCTCCAGTTAAAGAAGAGTTTTTCGAAACAAGAAGTGCTCCGGAAAGATATCTCTTCATGAATTGTGATTATTATTACCCAATCTCTGGTGTTTTCTTATGATTAAATGTATGTATTTTCTTCTCTTTTGATGTTACTGTTGGTAGAGTGTAATTAATAAAAAAAATTATTTCAAAATCTGTTACACATCCACAACCACCAAAAAACACCCATGCTAAATACTTTATAAATTTTGTCCTGAGTTTAGAAATACCCAATGGCTTTTTTTGCAAGTTATAGCGCAATAAATACAAGTAGCACTTTGCTATTTCCAAACCATTTTTTTTTCTTAAAATTAGCGATAGTTACATTGGGACACTGATATCTGTCAGGAATCCCTGAATATCCCTTGACATGTATATATTTGTTTTTAGTAGACAACCCAAAGTATTGATCTAGGCCAATTTTGGTATATTTCATGCCACCATTTCACCGCCAAATGCGATCAAATGAAAAAAATTGTTCACTTTTTCACAAAGTTTTTCACAAACTTTAGGGTTCTCACTGAAATAATTTACAAACAGCTTGTGCAATTATGGCACAAATGGTTGTAAATGCTTCTCTGGGATCCCCTTGGTTCAGAAATAGCAGACATATATGGCTCTTGCGTTACTTTTTGGTTATTAGGAAGCAGCTAAATGCCGCTATGCACCACACGTGTATTATGCCCAGCAGTGAAGGGGTTAATTAGGCAACTTGTAGGGTGCTTGTAGGGTTAATTTTAGCTTTAGTAGACAACCCAAAGTATTGATCTAGGCCAATTTTGGTATATTTCATGCCATCATTTCACAGCCAAATGCAATCAAATAAAAAAAATGTAACTTTTTCACAAACTTTAGGTTTTACACTGAAATTATTTACAAACAGCTTGTGCAATTATGGCACAAATGGTTGTAAATGCTTCTCTGGGATCTCCTTTGTTGAGAAATAGCAGACATATATGGCTTTGGCATTGCTTTTTGGTAATTAGAAGGCTTCTAAATGCCCCTGCGCACCACACTTGTATTATGCCCAGCAGTTATGTGGTTAATTAGGTAGCTTGTAGGGTTAATTTTAGCTTTAGTGTATAGATCAGCCTCCCACCTGACACATCCCACCCCCCTGATCCTTAATAAATAAAAAGCTTTTTTTTTTTTAAATACATATTCTGCTGTGTAGGATCCACCCTTAGCCCCCAACCTCCCTGATCCCTCCCAAACAGCTCTCTAACCCTCCCCCTCTACCTTATTGTCCGCCATCTTGGGTACTGGCAGCTGTCTGCCAGTACCCAGTTTGCATACAAACAAAAAATATATATATATTTTATTTATTTATTATTTTTCTGTAGTGTAGCTTCCCCCTAAATAACCAACCCCCACCCCTCCCAGATCTCTTAGATAAAAAATGTCCCAACTCCTCTCTCCCTCCTTCCCTTTACACTGTTCCATAGTGTAGGGCTCCTGCCCCCGTGCACGCTCCTGCCTCCGCCCCCTGCATGTGCCAACATCTGTGCGCGCTCCCGGCGCTCTCACGTGTGATCCCCCCCCTCTGACATCATTCCCCTAGCAATGGCTGCCTGCCCGCCTCCCTGCAGCTGCTCCCACCCACCAACAATCGCACCATCGCTGGCCGATGCAGAGAGGGCCACAGAATGTCTCTCTCTGCATCGGTGTGTTAAAAAAGGTATTGCAGTAATGCCTCAATATCGAGGCATCACGGCAATACCTTGAAAGCGGCTGGTACATTGTTGGTCTTTAACGACCAGTTTATGTATGACGTACCCTGTACGACGTGTGTCATTAAGGGGTTAAGGAAGCAGCATATTCTTGGTCCAAAAACATTCTGGACTCACCATAATTAATCAAAGCCAGTGTATTGATGGTACGGGAGCTAAGCAAAAAAGAAACAGTAAGGAATAGCTTGTTTTGAGGCAAACACTTCTGACTAAATTCAAAACCCCCCATACAACACACATTTTTGAAAAACCCCGGTCTTTTACTAGTCGTACAAAACAATTATGGTGAGGCAGAAGCAGGGACGTGCACTCATAAGAGGCAGGGGAGGCAGTGCCTGCCCTGCAATATGTGGCCAAAGCTTAATTAAATTTTAATTAAAACAAAAAAAAAAGTCCAAAAAAAAAATATTTTCCCCCCATGTAATGCTATGGAGAGGCAGGTACAGGAATGCTTCTCTCCATTGCAGTACATGGGTCAAAGGAAAAGCTGTGCTGCAGCGCCACCTGTGTTCTGTCAATATATTAGCAGCAAAAATTGGGACCAATAGGAGGCACCGCTCTTGATGCCTCCTAGCAATTGAAGGATATATAGATTAATTAGAAGGAGGATGCAGTGAGCAGGGTCATGTGATACAACTGGAAACCGAGGTAACCTAAGAACAGATGACACCAAGCAGAAGAGTAAAGTAGTATTCTACATCTCTTGTGATCCACAAATTGTGTTCAGATGCAGCTCATGAACAGGGGGGCATTAAGTGAGCATAACCCAATACTGACAGGAAGTCAAAGGGTCAATTCAAATTTAAATCCATAATTTAAAACCCAGAGTTTGAAGTTAAGTGTGCAGTGTCCACATTATTTAAATCAAAGTTTTTGACATTAAATATGGCTAAGCCTCCCTTTTTCATGGTTATTTGATTTAATTAGGTACAAACCCCATATATGTTATGTCTGTTCAGTCAGAGGATGCAGTATCTATTTTTATTTTTCTCTGTGTCTCCATTTATTTAAAGACTGCTGTTATCTTGTAATTCACAAATATTTGAAAGCTGTTGCATTGTGTTTTTAATATGTGCTGCTTTTATACAAGTTTATATTAATAAAAAAGGAGATAATGAGTCATTTAAAAAATATATGTCATTATTGCAGTTAAATGTTTTTTAGAAATAATGCCACTGTAAAGTAACTGGTTAAACACATAGTCAAAGGGAGACATTTAAAATTAAACTTTCATGATTGAGGTAGAACATGCTATTTTAATAGACTTTTCTAGTTATTTATATTTTGAGAATTAGCATCAACTGTTACTGGCCCCATGTCAGCAAATCAAATTAGTTTTTGAAAGGAACATGAAAGTCATAATTACATTTCCATCATTCAGATAGAAATTGCACAAAATAAATAAATACACTTTCTATTTTACTTTTATTATTATATACTTCATTCTTTTGGTATCAGTTGGTGTCCTTTGTTGAAGAGCATACCTTAGTGGGATGTGCACGTGCATTTCTTGAACACCATATTGCAGCAGCTGTGTTGGCAGTATTGATAACTTGTCCTTTGTGTAAAACTTGTATGGTAAATTATTTCTATTTTGACAATACAGTAGTGAGTAGAGAAGAGACTGTGGATCATTCTAATTGCTTAGTAACTGGCACTGTGTCACAGAATTGTGTGAGTGTGTATGTGAGTGTGTGTGGGTGTCAGTGAGCAGAGTATGTGTGCTTTATTCTCCAGGTAATCAATACATTTCCGATGAGCTGGTGCTTTAGTGCAGTGTTTCTCAACAATGGTCCTCAAGTACCCCCAACAGGCCAGGTTTTAATTATAGCTTAATCAGTACACAGGTGAAGTAATCAGCTGATCAGTAACTCAGTGGTTACTAACTTGCTCTCACCCATCACCCGATTATGTCACCTGTGCACTGGTTCAGCTATCATTTAAACCTGCCCTGTTGGTGGTACTTGCGGCCCTCTGTACATGTGTTTCTCCGGCGTATCATATCTAGTGCCTCACCAGCCTCTGACCTCACTGCACATCACTGGGCAGAAGTGGGCTTGATGTTAGGAGCCAAATGCAAAGAAATTGATAAACAGATACACAGCAGGTGATGGAATACCTGACAGGTATCTATAAGAGGCACCAAAATAAAATAATTATGAAATAAATAATAATATGCAGATAATATAAAATAATGTAAAATCTATAAAAGAAAATGAAAAAAAGTGCAGCAGCAAAGTCACAAATGTTTTAAAAAATGTAATAAAAAGTTAAAAACATCAGCAACGCGTTTCTTCGTGTCACAGCACGGTTTCATCAGGCTTATACATACATTCACAAAGCTGCTGCACTTATAACTAATGGTATCCAATCAGCATATGAGAGTTCTCCACACCCACAAGTTACACAGCTGTTCAAAGTGCAATTAATCACAAAAACACAGTTTATCTTAGTATGCAAGGAGAGTCCCAATTATTCAGGGGTTAAAAAATCCTGCAGGATAACAGAATAATATCACTCATAGTTATGTAGCACATATAGTATCAAAAAAGCAATAGTAATAAGAGCACTATTGTTTAAAAATTAAAGGGGTGGTAACGATAAACGTCATATTTTAGAATGTCCAATCAGATGCAGTAAATGTAGATAGAATCGTAGGGTACAATCTGTTCTAAATGAATAAAAACTGTTCATAGTCACTGAATGGAACTATAAGTTAGTGTTTTGGCTGTTATGTGTATTAAATTATAAAATAAACATGGCAAACCATATAAGCACAACACTAGAGATCGTGCGTACCAAGATAAAATACCCGAACAATAATAATAATAAAACCTTAAGTTTAACCTAAAGTGTATCACGTGAAGGTATGATTATAACTAAATGAGAGGGTTGTTTACGATCGTATGTGTTAGGATGTGGGTGTAGCATAACAGATGACGTGAGTGGAAAGTGAAAAGTAGGAGTGACAGAGGGTGTGTTCATAGAGGTAAACTAGCATGTTCACTGTTGCAATAGGAAAACAAGGGCAGGCTAATAAGTGTCAAGTATCTACAGCGTCTCTATACCTATAACACCTAAATCAGAATTACGTTATAACTAAATGACAGGGTTTTTTACGATCGTATGTGTTAGAATGTGAGTAAAGCATAACAGATTACCTAAATGAACGTTAAGAAGTTGGTGTGGCAGAGGGTGTGTTGATAGGAGTGGACCAGCATGCTAACTAATGAGATAGATAGAAGTGGCAGTCTAATTAGTGTCAAGTATCCTAAATGTCTCTCTCTATATTTATATATATATATATATATATAACACCTAAATCAGGATTAAGTACAAAAAGGATGATCATCCAATATAATATAAAATATAAAGTATACAAAATGTAAACTAAGTGTCACAATAATAGTAGACCAAGTGATAAGAAATATAGAAAAGGCAAAAAGGCTTGGAAAAATACACCGTCCAATGAGAGAATGATAAAGGGGCGTGAATAGCAATTAATAAATACTCCACCTTTCCAACATGATCGTATGGCCATGTTAAAATAACATTGCAGCCATAATAATAAATAGAGATTGAAAATTCAATGCCAATTGCAAATATAAATGACAAATATAAAGGAAGTCGACACATAATGGTGAACGTATATATACAGGGGATAATACATAATGCTTAAACGGATAAAAGAGAATAATAAAAGTAACAATCTAAATGTAATGAGGGATGTGAATAAATAAACTGAGATGAAAAAATGTTAATAGAATAAAAATAGATTAATATTAATATATAGGAGTATCAGTGACAAAAATATCACATTTGACTAGTAATGTTCTACCTTAATATCCATGAATGGAATACAGAGTAGAGATGGTAGAATGGAGTTAGTGAATACCTAACGGTGTGTCGATGTGAAAAAGGGGCACAATATGAGTCCATAAAGGATAATAAAGAAAAAGAGGGTAGTGATAATAAAAAATGCAAATAAATGCTAATGTCCATACATATAACCTATAAATAAGAGGTGGAAACTAGAAAGTAAAGTGAACAGGTGAAGGAGGTCAAAAGGAAAAGTAACCAGATTGTAGTATATTCTAAAAAAGCTATAAGATAAGCATATATATGTCAGGAACATATAAACAGAAATAGATACATCACTAAAAAGGGAGAATGTTACTAAAAATAAAAAAAGTGGATCAACAAGATTTAAAAAGCAGCCAAGTCCATATTCATATTGGGACCAGAGGGAAACAGAGTTTTCAGTTTGTAAATCCTATTTGTTTCCCTCTGTCTCAATCTGTTGAATCTATTGTAAAAATGAGATGAAGGAATGGATTCAATAGAACAAATATTAAAAGTGTTTAGGGAACCATTATGGTTCATATTACAGTGTCTAGGAACACTATGATTTTTGAAGTTATTCTTCATATTTCTAAAGTGTTTGTTCCATTTATTTCTAATTAGTCTGCATGTACGGCCCACATATTGGACCCCACAAAATTTGCAGGTTAACAGATAGACAACATATGTAGATGTACATGACAAGTGTTGATGGATCATGAACTTTTTATTTGTAGTATAAGAAAAAAAAGAATTGCAACCAGGGTTAACAAATTTACACATATTGCAATTTTTAAGGGTTAAACTTGGCTACTCCTTTAATGGCAGTGAGTTTATTGCAGGATAATGTATGTTTTTTTGCTAATTTGTTATGGTGACTTCTATAACTGGTTTTGTGAACCACCACCTTACTAGGTGCCAAATATTTTTTTTTAATGTAGGTGTTCTCTTAAATACACATCTGGGTTCAGGTGCTAGTAATTTGCCTAATGTGGGATCCCTACATAGCAGTCCCTGATGTTTTTTAATGATGCGTTTGATTCTCATATGGTTTACACTATATTGGGTAATAAAAGTGGAATTAGCTTGATAATCCTAAAGTGGATTATTTATTAATTGCTATTCATGCCCCCTTATCATTCTCTCATTGGATGGTGTATTTCTCCAAGCCTTTTTGCCTCTTCTATACTTCTTATCACTTGGTGAAACTTAGTTTACATTTTGTATACTTTATATTTTTTATTATATATTATATTCGATGATCATCCTTTTTGTACTTAATCCTGATTTAGGTGTTATATATATATATATATAGAGAGAGAGAGAGATTTCGGATACTTGACACTTATTAGACCGCCACTTCTATCTATCTCATTAGTTAGCATGCTAGTCCACTCCTATAAACACGCCCTTTGTCACACCTACTTCTTGACGTTCATTTAGGTCATCTGTTATGCTTTATTCACATTCTAACACATGCGATGCGATTGTAAAAAACCCTGTCATGGGGGGCGGAGCCAACGCCTAAAGCAGCCAGAAGTGTTTTTTAGAAGCTCCGGACCTTCAGACACAAATATATGGATTAAGTTACAGTAGGGCAAAAAAGTATTTAGTCAGCCACCAATTGTGCAAGTTCTCCCACTTAAGAAGATGAGAGAGGCCTGTAATTTTCATCATAGGTATACCTCAACTATAAGAGACAAAATGTGGAAACAAATCCAGACAATCACATTGTCTGATTTGGAAAGAATTTATTTGCAAATTATGGTGGAAAATAAGTATTTGGTCAATATCAAAAGTTCATCTCAATACTTTGTTATATATCCTATGTTGGCAATGACAGAGGTCAAACATTTTCTGTAAGTCTTCACAAGGTTGTCACACACTGTTGCTGGTATGTTGGCCCATTCCTGCATGCAGATCTCCTCTAGAGCAGTGATGTTTTGGGGCTGTCGCTGGGCAACACAGACTTTCAACTCCCTCCAAAGGTTTTCTATGGGGTTGAGATCTGGAGAATGGCTAGGCCACTGCAGGACCTTGAAATGCCTCTTACGAAGCCACTTCTTCATTGCCCGGGCGGTGTGTTTGGGATCATTGTCATGCTGAGAGACCCAGCCACGTTTCATCTTCAATGCCCTTGCTGATGGAAGGAGGTTTGCACTCAAAATCTCACGAGACATGGCCCCATTCATTCTTTCATGTACATGGATCAGTCATCCTGTTCCCTTTGCAGAGAAACAGTCCCAAAGCATGATGTTGCCACCCCCATGCTTCACAGTAGGTATGGTGTTCTTTGGTTGCAACTCAGCATTCTCTCTCCTCCAAACACGACGAGTTGTGTTTCTACCAAACAGTTCTACTTTGGTTTCATCTGACCATATGACATTCTCCCAATCCACTTCTGGATCATCCAAATGCTCTCTAGCATACTTCAGACGGGCCCGGACATGTACTGGCTTAAACAGGGGGACAAGTCTGGCACTGAAGAATCTGTGTCCCTGGCGGCGTAGTGTGTTACTGATGGTAGCCTTTGTTACATTGGTCCCAGCGCTCTGCAGGTCAATCACTAGGTCCCCCGTGTGGTTCTGGGATGTTTTCTCACCATTCTTGTGATCATTTTGACCCCACGGGGTGAGATCTTGCGTGGAGCCCCAGATCGAGGGAGATTATCAGTGGTCTTGTATGTCTTCCATTTTCTAATTATTGCTCCCACAGTTGATTTCTTCACACCAAGCTGCTTGCCTATTGCTGATTCAGTCTTCCCAGCCTGGTGCAGGTCTACAATTTTGTTTCTGGTGTCCTTCGACAGCTCTTTGGTCTTCACCATAGTGGAGTTTGGAGTGTGACTGTTTGAGGTTGTGGACAGGTGTCTTTTATACTGATAACAAGTTCAAACAGGTGCCATTAATACAGGTAATGAGTGGAGGACAGAGGAGCCTCTTAAAGAAGAAGATACAGGTCTGTGAAAGCCAGAAATCTTGCTTGTTTGTAGGTGACCAAATACTTATTTTCCACCATAATATGCAAATAAATTCTTTCCAAATCAGACAATGTGATTGTCTGGATTTGTTTCCACATTTTGTCTCTCATAGTTGAGGTATACCTATGATGAAAATTACAGGCCTGTCTAATCTTCTTAAGTGGGAGAACTTGCACAATTGGTGGCTGACTAAATACTTTTTTTGCCCCTCTGTATATATAAAGTCCTCAAACTTTGGCTATGATAGAAAATAAGGAAACAGATATCTGCCCTCTACTAAAAGACACCACAAACAGCGCATTTTGGGAACATCTCTTTGCTATAACATCCTTAGTGGAACCACGTGGAGCTGCAGGAAAGCATTTATCCCTAAAACAGCACTACCAGTATGGAGGCTATAATAGCTTGGGAACAGCGTACACAACACCTATTGGAGAGACACTTTCAGAGCTTGAAAGAGGACTTAACGTTACTATTACTCTCCCTAGTACCGCTGCCAGCACACGATCCCAGGCGCATTGACCCGACACAGGTTTGATATCAACTGCATCATATCAACACGTGGGACTTGGGAACACCAAGAGATCTCCCCCGACAGATCTATGTTAAGCCTCTGGTGTAGTGAGTCAGGACAACCATTGGATCTTCACAGAGTACTGGCTACAACAGCAAAGTCGGTAACTGACGAAGCATCGACATCTAGCATCCCCAACATACAGGAATCCACAACATCTACAGCCATCGTTGTATGCCGTGATCACTCAGCCCTACTTCAAGAGACCGCTACTGATTGCGGTGAAGGCTCAAAAGGGGCTATACAACCTAATCCTAAAACTGGGGGAGTGCTTTGTCTAAAGGAGAATGTTATCTCAGAAGGAGGAGTACTTCTGCCTATGTTTCATATGTCTCTCGCTAAACCCGGTTCAGCAGTTCACTGTGCTCATCCCAGTGAAAGAGGTCTATCAGAGCAGATACTACCGGAGCCCGAGGTACATGTAAGTCCCGAGATCAACAAGATAGATGTCGGCTAACGTTTCCTCACCAATTCCCACATTTACTCTCTACTAGTGAATGTACCGAGGAACGATTTGACTACTGTTGCCATTCCTGCATTGCCCCCACATTTGGAACTTTAATCCGAGACTCATAGCCACAGGACGATGTTCAGCTACTACTGCAAACCATTAAACCTGCATGTAGCTCCTGTTTATTTGGTTCAGGTTTGAGTTCTAAAAAAGATTCTGAAGTTTATGGTTTCCTTTTCTTTTTCTCAAATGTTTAGCTTCTGCTCACCTGTTAAATCACTATATGGGACTGAAAAATGTTCTGGATAAAAATTTATGATACAAAATATATAGCTGTCATAATAGGTACTGATCCACGTTTACAAGCTATACTGTTATTTCAAATTGTATATATTACCACTATGCCCCATTTCTTCCTTAGCAATACGGGCAGACAGAACACATTGGATACTCACTAAGATGATAGGGCTGATGTTCCACTGGTACAAGTATCTAATTCGCCATCAAATGTAGTAGTTGACCCAAGCACTTACATAAAGGGACATTATTAGAGTTGTAAATAGCTAGAAATATATATTTTTAAGATACCTATAGGTAGCAGCTATAACCCTATTCACATTCTGCATTGACAGCCATAACTGCATATTCAGCAACCTTTGCACAGCCTTTTATGTTACCATAAGTTTGATAACAGAGTAAAATGATAAGGCTACGATCTCAATCAGATTCCTGTCTCCAGTCTGCAAGTTTTGCATGATTTAATAGACATGTCGGAGACTTTTACAGTTATACCTTTTAGTGTAATCAGCTGGCACTGGAGTTTACAGCTCATCAAAATACTTTACTGATTTCTTTAATATGTGGGTTTGGGGCTTTCTATAATATTTTTTACATATTACATACCTTCATATGCAAATATGTTTACATGTTATTGCTATACCTATTTTGGGCAAAGTATTGCACTCCTCAATTGCTATGTGTTTAACTATATATGTGCTGTTTATATTTTGGGCTGATCTATGTAATGCTTCCTTAAGGATACTATATTATGCCCTCGCTATATATATCATAATTGCTATAATACATTATTTCTTATACAACATCACTAGCTCCATTTCCCTCTTAGCTCCTAGTATCAGAATATTTATAGAAAATTGGAGTCAGCTATAACTCCATCTACATTTCTAAGACTACTATAGCTCAATGCTAATGGAAATAATATCCCAAGGGGACTGTCCTCTGGCATATCCCCCACACTCTCCTATTTTCACACACATTACTGGCCCCACACCTGACTAAGCATTTGTACCAGACTACCCTAAGTATATATTGATATAATTTTCTATGGGTAATTTCTCTAGTGAACCACTCCAAAGGCTTTATTCGCAGATACATTTAGAACTCCCACAGCCATCCCAGATCCACATCTTTATAGTCTCCGCCGCCCACTTTTTTCCCCTTCTAGAGTGGCTTTGGCCCGCTGAGTATCCGTTCCCCTAATTAAAACCACCAAACTAACCCCCATGTTACTTCAATTCCTTAGAATACATACATTATTACTTGATCGCCACAGTAATAGAGGGGCCATCTTCAATGCCTTTTAATTTGAAGGTCTTAAAAGAGGTTTCATACTTGTAAGTCCTAGTCACTCCTCTCCCTCACACACGAACCTATCCTATCACCCCCATCCTATACAGCTTACTTCTCTAGATCCATACTCGAAGACATACTTCTTTAACCATCTCTAGACATTACATCTCTAATATTGACCTTGTTACTACATCTGGCTAAGACCTTTATGTATACTTATATAGAAGTGATGACAATTATCATTGCAATATTGCTACTTTAAAGTTCTGGATCAAAACTATTCCCTATCGGGGAGTTGTGAAGTTACACTATTTATGTTTGATTTCATGTGGAAAAACCCTGTCATTTAGTTATAACGTAATTCTGATTTAGGTGTTATAGGTATAGAGATGCTGTAGATACTTGACACTTATTAGACTGCCCCTGTTTTTCTATTGCAACAGTGAGCATGCTAGTTTACCTCTATGAACATGCCCTCTGTCACTCCTACTTTTCACTGTCCACTCACGTCATCTGTTATGCTACACCCACATCCTAACACATACGATCGTAAACAACCCTCTCATTTAGTTATAATCATACCTTCATGTGATATACTTTAGGTTAAACTTATGGTTTTATTATTATTATTGTTCGGGTATTTTATCTTGGTACGCATGATCTCTAGTGTTGTGCTTATATGGTTCACCATGTTTATTTTATAATTTAAAACACATAACAGCCAAAACACTAACTTATAGTTTCATTTAATGACTAGGAACACTGTGATGAGAGCAGGGTGTGATGTCACTAGTTTGGGGGCGGGGCTTAGGTCCGGTAGTCTGTGTTGCAGTTAGTTAGTACAGTCAACCTGAATAGATGTATGTTTCTGTGCTCTGCAATAAAATAGAGTTGTACCATCATTGCTGTGTCCTGCATATGACATGGTGTCAGAAGTTCTGGCCTGCGCTTTTGTTCCTGATCGATGACAATGTCAAAGTTTACCTCACCTGAGCCTTTTGACTTCTCTCAGCCTGCAGCTTGGCCCACATGGCGTCAACGGTTTCAGCGCTTCAGGATTGCTTCCAAAACTGAACAAGGAGAGTGGTGAAGTACAAGTTAATTCTCTTTTATACTCTATGGGGAAAGATGTGGAGCCAGTGTTCAATGCTTTTACTTTCCAAGAAGGGGAAGAATTTAACTTTGATATAGTTATGGATAAACTCAGTGCCCACTTTGTGCCCAAAAGTAATGTGATTCATGAGAGAGCTTGTTTTCACAAACGTAATCAGCGTGTCGGATAATCTGTGGAGTCATTTGTGCACAGCCTGTATGAACTAGCTGAATTCTGTGAGTTTGGTGTTGCTAAAGAAGAGCAAATCAGAGACAGAATAGTTATTGGAATTGCAGATGCTGAAGTTTCACTGAAGCTGCAGTTAGAGCCTGATTTAATATTAGATGGGGCTATTAGGATGGCCCGTCAGAGTGAACTGGTGAAAAACAAAGTGCTGATCTGAGGTCTGAGAGTATTGTGGATGAAGTGCAACAGTCCAGGAAAACTGCTAGTGAAAGGCACAGTGTGAGTGGTAGATTTAAAATAATGGACAGGCCTAGAAGTGGATGGGCGCAGCATACCCGATTCACACAGTGCTACCGTGCCCATTATCAGAGTGTTATATGCCCGGCCAGAGATAAAAGATGCAGAAAATGTAACAGAATGGGCCATTTTGAAGTGGTGTGTAAAACTGAATACATTAAGGAGATGCAGGTGGACAGTGACCAGGAGGGTCAGGAAGTGTCTTTTGTGGGGTCTGTTGTGGATCAATGTTTTTTACTCAAAAACTTAGCAGCAATAATGCTATCCCCTCACAATAAGGCCATAGAGTGCAGTAGTCCACTTATCCCTTAGTATCATACTAGGAAGGATTCTGACTAAGTTTAATAGTTTTGAATGGCACAAGTGTTGTGACAGGTAGGACAATTGCAGTAAAATAAAATAAATAGCACTTTGACCAATAAAGCATTCTAAAAGGATTGAAATAATTTTCTCTTTACACGGTGTGGTGGAAATAATACCACCATTTAAATGCTGTATAAGTGTTTTAAAACTTTAAAATATAAGAACATGGTAAATGAGTATTTGCATATATCTCCTAGATTAATCTAGGGGACATTTTTGGTAATTATCTCTACTAAAGGCAATTTTAAGTTTTTGCAATCAAAGTCTAAATGGTACATGTATATTGCTTTTCATATGTTTGACTGAGTGATAATGCAATATCAAAAAGGCATTTTACACACCAGACAAACTGGACAGCAATTAAATAGTTAAAATGAAACATGAACCCTAGCGAATCAAATTGTTTTACACCTCTTAAAAAGCCCATTAGTGAGAAGGTGGTCAGCAAGCTATGAGTACGGCATTCCAGCCGAAACGCGTAAGCTTTGGACACTAAGGGCATGTTTTGTCTAACATATACTTGTATGCTTTTATGGATTAATAAAAGATAAGAAGTTTTTAACTGCAGCTCCGGACTACTTGTTTTTTCTTAGTTGTGAAGTTACACTATTTATGTTTGATTTCATGTGGACGTATCTTCTGTTTTATTGTATTTACTTATTACCTCAATAAAAAAATACTTTAAAAAAAAAAAAACCCTGTCATTTAGTTATAACGTAATTCTGATTTAGGTGTTATAGGTATAGAGACGCTGTAGATACTTGACACTTATTAGACTGCCCCTGTTTTTCTATTGCAACAGTGAGCATGCTAGTTTACCTCTATGAACATGCCCTCTGTCACTCCTACTTTTCACTGTCCACTCACGTCATCTGTTATGCTACACCCACATCCTAACACATACGATTGTAAACAACCCTCTCATTTAGTTATAATCATACCTTCACGTGATACACTTTAGGTTAAACTTATTGTTTTATTATTATTATTGTTCGGGTATTTTATCTTGGTACGCACGATCTCTAGTGTTGTGCTTATATGGTTCACCATGTTTATTTTATAATTTAAAACACATAACAGCCAAAACACTAACTTATAGTTTCATTTAATGACTAGGAACACTGTGATGAGAGCAGGGTGTGATGTCACTAGTTAGGGGGCGGGGCTTAGGTCCGGTAGTCTGTGTCGCAGTTAGTTAGTACAGTCAACCTGAATAGATGTATGTTTCTGTGCTCTGCAATAAAATAGAGTTGTACCATCATTGCTGTGTCCTGAATATGTCCGGCATCTCATGACATGGTGTCAGAAGTTCTGGCCTGCGCTTTTGTTCCTGATCGATGACAATGTCAAAGTTTACCCCACCTGAGCCTTTTGACTTCTCTCAGCCTGCAGCTTGGCCCACATGGCGTCAGCGGTTTTAGCGCTTCAGGATTGCTTCCAAACTGAACAAGGAGAGTGGTGAAGTACAAGTTAATTCTCTTTTATACTCTGGGGAAAGATGTGGAGCCAGTGTTCAATGCTTTTACTTTCCAAGAAGGGGAAGAATTTAACTTTGATATAGTTATGGATAAACTCAATGCCCACTTTGTGCCCAAAAGTAATGTGATTCATGAGAGAGCTTTTTTTCACAAACGTAATCAGCGTGTGGGATAATCTGTGGAGTCATTTGTGCACAGCCTGTATGAACTAGCTGAATTCTGTGAGTTTGGTGTTGCTAAAGAAGAGCAAATCAGAGACAGAATAGTTATTGGAATTGCAGATGCTGAAGTTTCACTGAAGCTGCAGTTAGAGCCTGATTTAATATTAGATGGGGCTATTAGGATGGCCCGCCAGAGTGAACAGGTGAAAAAGCAAAGTGCTTATCTGAGGTCTGAGGGTATTGTGGATGAAGTGCAACAGTCCAGGAAAACTGCTAGTGAAAGGCACAGTGTGAGTGGTAGATTTAAAATAATGGACAGGCCTAGAAGTGGATGGGCGCAGCATACCCGATGCACACGGTGCTACCGTGCCCATGATCAGAGTGTTATATGCCCGGCCAGAGATAAAAGATGCAGAAAATGTAACAGAATGGGCCATTTTGAAGTGGTGTGTAAAACTGAATACATTAAGGAGATGCAGGTGGACAGTGACCAGGAGGGTCAGGAAGTGTCTTTTGTGGGGTCTGTTGTGGAACGGCCAAGCTCAGAATAAGATTGCAAAGTTACTTTTACTGTAATGGGAGCCAAAGTTGATTTTAAGATTGACACAGGAGCAGATATCACTGTAATGTCTTTTGCTGCATTTATGAAACTGCCTCGACAGCCCCAGCTGGCGAAGGTTACTACGAATGTCCATAGTCCCGGTTGCCGCATTGATTGTGCGTGGAAATTTCTTACCAGCTGTGAGTACAAGCAAAGAAAATTCACCATGTGGGTGCATGTGATTCAAGGCCAGTGTGTTAGCAATTTATTGAGCAGAAAAGCAGCCTGTGATTTGGGCCTCGTGGCCAGAGTAAATGAGATCTCCGAAGATATGTTTGGTGAATTGGGCCTACTGAATTGCAAGCCATTTCGTATAGTACTTAAAAGTGATGCAGTCCCATACAGTATTTCTACTCCCCGTAGAATTCCGTTCCCGCTCATGCCTCAAGTGGAGAAGGAGCTTATGTGCATGAAGTCTATGGGGGTTATTGAAGAGGTTGTTGAAGCAACTGACTGGTGTGCCCCCATTGTTCCGGTTGCAAAGAAAAATGAAAAGGTGCGCATCTGTGTGGACCTAAAAAGGTTGAATGAGGCAGTGAAGAGAGAGAGATTTGTGCTGCCGACATTAGAAGACATAGCTCCAAAGTTGGCTGGGGCAAAGTTCTTTTCTACATTAGATGCTTCTAGCAGCTTTTGGCAGATCCCCCTGGATCCAAAGTGCCGCAAACTGACTACCTTTATAACACCGGTAGGTCGGTTTTGCTTCTGCAGACCCCTTCGGGATATTCTCTGCTCCAGAAATTTTTCAAAGGGAAATGAGTTCTCTCCTAAGTGACCACCTGGGCACGGCAGTCGTCATGGACGACATTCTGGTGTATGGGTCTACAGCGGAGAAGCATGATCAGCGTTTAAGTTGTGTGCTGCAGGCTATCAAAGAGTCTGGGCTGAAGTTAAATATAGAGAAATGCCATTTTAGAAAAACTGAATTATGTTACTTTGGGCATATCATCAATGTGGATGGCATCAAGCCAGACCCCGAGAAAATTTGTGCTATTGAACAGATGAAAAGTCCTTCTGATGTACATGAGCTGAGACAGATATTGGGCCTTGTAAATTATGTGGGCAAGTTTCTTCCAGATTTATGAACAGTTCTACACCCTATCACAGAGTTGCTAAAGAAAGACGTTGCCTGGGTCTGGGGACCTTCACAAGAAAAAGCTTTTATGCAGGCCAAGTCCCTGCTGGGGTCTGCCTCGATGCTAGGGTTCTACGACCCTTCCAAAAAGACTTTGGTTAGTGCTGATGCAAGCAGTTATGGGTTGGGGGCTGCTCTCCTGCAGTTAAATGAAAATAAACTACAGCCCATCGCCTATTGTTCCTGCACACTGATGGCTGCGGAGTCAAAATATGCTCAAATTGAGAAAGAGTGCCTGGCTGCAGTTTGGGCCTGTGAGCACTTTCAGCGTTATCTAGTGGGTTTGGAGAAATTTAGTCTGGAGACTGACCACAAACCGCTAGTCCCTCTAATCAACTCTTATGATATCGACAAAACACCCTTAAGATGCCAGAGACTTTTAATGAGACTGCTCAGGTTCAATGTTCAGGCAGTGCATGTGCCGGGGTAACAACTGGTTGTGTCGGATACACTATCCAGGATCCCGCTGGCTGCTGCTGAAGAATCCTCCACTGAATCTGATGTGAAAGTGTATGTTGATTCAGTTCTGGCCTCTAAGTCCATTTCTTCAAGGAAACTGGAGGAGATAAAGAAAGAGACATATTTGGACACAGATCTGCAAGAGGTTATAAAGTACATAAAAGAAGGCTGGCCCGAGAGCCGGGCAGCCTGGATGTCTTTAAATTCTTACCAGCCAGAGAGGTTGCAGCTCACGGAGCTGGAGGGGTTGGTGCTGTTCCAAGACCGCATCGTAATTCCTGTCAGCATGAGGAAGGAGATGTTAAACAGGATTCACAATGGCCACTTAGGCATTACAAAGTGCAGAGAAAGGGCAGCTATAGCTGTGTGGTGGCCTGGGATCAGCTCCGACATTGCAAATCACGTGTCTAAATGTGCCTTTTGCCGGGACCACCGGCCTACTCAGAGAAGGGAGCCCTTGATTTCTACTCCGCTGCCTGCGGGGCCGTGGCATAAAATAGCTGCTGATTTGTGTGAACTGCACAGGTAAAAGTTCCTTGTTGTGATCGACTACTATTCCAGGTATTTGGAAATTGCACCTCTGAATGATATCACAAGTCAAGCCGTTATCATTCGTCTGAAGAGCTTGTTCGCCAGGTGGGGCATTCCAATGGAACTGGTGAGTGATAATGGTATGCAGTTCGCTTCTACAGAGTTCAGTGCTTTCAGCAGGGAATATGACTTTGTACATTCCACGTCAAGTCCACATTATCCGCAGGCCAACGGAATGGCTGAAAGGGCAGTTCAAACAACAAAATTCATTCTAAAGCAATCTGAGCCGTACCTAGCCCTCTTGTCGTACAGGGCGACGCCCATTCAAGCCACCGGGTTTAGCTTTAGCTAGAACAGTGAACGGAAGTATGGGCAGAATAACCCCATGGTCACTGTGGACTAGGGTAGTCTACCCCAATGTCCAAGTCAGGATGTAATTTATTTATTTATATTTTCTGAACCTATTTGTTTATATATTGTTCGAAAAAAAAATGTTGTATACTCTGTTCGTATACCTTGTTATTTGTTATAGTCAAATGTATGCTTCGCCTTTGAAAAAGGGGAAGATGTGATGAGAGCAGGATGTGATTTCACTAGTTTGGGGGCGGGGCTTAGGTCTGGTAGTCTATGTCGCAGTTAGTTAGTACAGTCAACCTGAATAGATGTATGTTTCTGTGCTCTGCAATAAAATAGAGTTGTACCATCATTGCTGTGTCCTGCATATGTCCTGCATCTCATGACAAACACTTTTTATTCATTTAGAACAGATTGTACCCTAATGATGTTTTTAACTTTTTATTACATTTTTTAAAACATTTGTGACTTTGCTGCTGCACTTTTTTTCACTCGCCGGATTTACAAGACTGTTGCCAACTCTATGGGTCTCTACACATCTACCATTGTGCCCAGGAGCTATTTGGCATCTTCCTCTGACCAGTGTGTGATACACTCTGTGGGAACCACCCAGCATCGCTGGTCATCTTTCGGTGGGTCACGGACCCCACTAGTTCCAGCTGTCTAGGAGTCTGCCGGGCGACTCTTTGGTCTCGGCCTGCCTGCACTGCACATTGGTGCATTTTATCACGTGAGTAGGTTTTGCTTACTCTTATGTTCCACTTCTTGCTCGTCTGATCTGCACTATGTGGAATTTTGTATTACAAATGCAAAGAAGGCTGAAGAACTTTTCATGCGCATCTCAGCCAGATGATAGTAAAGATGAATGCAGAGGTCAATAAGCCCATTCAGAGTGAGGAATGTCACAAAAAACAAGTACAGTTTTACAGTGCTTATTATGGAACTCATATTCATGAAGGCACAAACCCATTTAGGAGTTCAATAATTTAGGCACAAGCACTGTAAAATACACTGCTGTGACTATGCTTGGACTTAGCAAGCATTAAGGAAAATCCCCATAAAATCCATCACAAAGATGCAATATCATTTGAACATCTTAGCAGATTCAATGTTGCAAGAGAGGGGCTTCACACTTTACCATTTCAGTACTTTTAAAATCCAGTATAAGAAGCTATCATAAAGCTTTCTAATAAAAACCTGTAGCCTTTTCTTGTTTTCAGATCATACCAAACTTGCAGCCATTACAAATTCAAAACCCGGCTTGTGCGTGCGATATGGGGTTTTTAAGCTCCATACCGCACACAAAACAAGCGCTGTTTTAACGTGCTCGTGCACGCTTTCCCCATAGACATCAATGGGGAGAAGGTGTCTGAAAAAAGTATAACACCTGTGATCGCGGAAAGAAAAATTTAAACCTAACACCCTTACATAAACCCTGAGTCTAAACACCCCTAATCTGCTGCCCACAACATCGCAAGCACCTACATAATATTATTAACTCCTAATCTGCCACCCCCGATATCGCCGCCACCTAAATAAAATTATTAACCCCTAATCTGCTACGCCCGATATTGTTGCCACTATACTAAAGTTATTAACCCCTATTCCGCTGCACCCCAACATCGCTGCCACTATATTAAAGTTATTAACCATTATTCCGCCACTCCCCGACATCGCCGCAACTAAATAAAGTTATTAACCCCTAAACCTCTGGCCTCCCACATCACTACCACTAAATAAACCTATTAACCCCTAAACCACCAGTCCCCCACATCGCAACCTAAATTAAGCTATTAACCCCTAAACCTAACCCTAAACCTAACCCTAACGTAACCCTAAGCCTAACCCTAAACCTAACCCTAACGTAACCCTAACCCTAACAACCCCTAACTTTAACATAATTTAAATAGAGCTAAACTAAAGTTATGAATTAAATAATGCAAGGGACGCCATCTTGAATCGCGTACCTTACATTGAAGAGGATGTTCCGCGCTGGATGTCTTCAGGATGGACCCACTCTGCACCACCAGGATCAAGATAGAAGATGCTGCCTGGATGAAGATTGAAGAGGCCGCCTGGATGAAGACTTCTCGCCGCTTGGATGAGGACTTTGCTGCAGGGATTAACCTCTAAACCACCAGTCCCCCACATCGCAACAAACTAAATTAAACTATTAACCCCTAAACCTAACCCTAAACCTAACCCTAACGTAACCCTAAGCCTAACCCTAAACCTAACCCTAACATAAACCTAACCCTAACAACCCCTAACTTTAACATAATTTAAATAGAGCTAAACTAAAGTTATGAATTAAATAATTCCTATGTAAAACTAAATAGTTACCTGTGAAATAAAACCTAAGATAGCTACAATATAACTAATAGTTATATTGTAGCTAGCTTAGATTTTATTTTTATTTCACAGGTAAGTTTGTATTTATTTTAACTAGGTAGACTAGTTAGTTAACTATTTACTAAATACCTAGTTAAAATAAATACAAATTTACTGGTAAAATAAAACCTAACCTGCCTTAGACTAAAACCTACCATTACAAAAAATAACAAACACTAAAATTACAAAAAATAAAAAAAACTACCATTACAAAAAATAACAAACATTATCCAAAACATTAAAAAATATTCCTATTCTAATACCCTTTTAAATATAAAAAACCCAACCCAAAATAAAAAAGCCTAATCTATAATAAACTACCAAGGGCCAAATAAAATGGCCTTTTGTAGGGCATTGCCCTAAGTTAAACAGCTCTTTTGCTACAAAAGAAAATAAAACACCCCATAACATTTACAAACCCAACCCCCCCAAATCTATAATAAACTACCAAGGGCCCTTAAAAGGGCCTTTTGTAGGACATTGCCCTAGAGTTAACAGCTCTTTTGCTACAAAAAAACAAACAAACACTCCCTAACAGTATACAAACCCCCACCCCCCAAACCCACAAAATAAAAATAAAGTAAAACCTATCTACCCATTGCCCTGAAAAGGCATTTGTATGGGCATTCAGCCAATAGAATGAGAGTTGCTTAAATCCTATTGGATGATTTAAACAGCCAATAGGATTTTAGAAGCTCTAATTGCTATTGGCTGATTCAAATTTTTAAGCCAATAGGAATGCAAGGGACGCCATCTTGAATCGCGTACCTTACATTGAAGAGGATGTTTCGCGCTGGATGTCTTCAGGATGGACCCACTCCGCACCACCAGGATCAAGATAGAAGATGCGGCTTGGATGAAGATTGAAGAGGCCGCCTGGATGAAGACTTCTCGCCGCTTGGATGAGGCCTTCGCCGCAGGGATGAAGATTGAAGAGGTCGCCTGGATGTAGACTTCTCGCCTCTTGGATGAAGATCATTCAAGCAGGACTTCAAAAACTGTTAGTGGATTTTTGGGAGTAAGTGTTTTTTTAAAGGTTTTTGTTGGTGGGTTTTTATTTTAGATTAGGGTTTGGGCATGTAAAAGAGCTAAATGTCCTACAAAAGGCCTTTTTAAGGGCTATTGGTAGTTTATTGTAGGCTAGGTTTTTTTTAATGACTGCGTTGCTGTTTTAACGCTGAAAACACCATTTTTTTAGCGTTAAAAGATGAACGCACAGACTTGTAATCTAGCTGAATGAATTTAAATATTGTTAAAAACAATACTTGTAATATATTAAAAGTGACAATATAGTCAATGATTAATCATGCCCTTTATACCCATCAAGCTACAATGCAAATGACATTCAGATGGTTAAGAGGGGGTGGGGCTGGGGAAATATTTCAATGTATTCTTTTTGAACTAAAGATTTTGTGATTCATTTTAAAGCCCGGTTATAAAGAGACCAGTACTATTAGAGACAATCATAACAGTGTTAATATAACAAACATTAACAGAAAGAGATTGCTACACACCATTTGAAGATGTTTGGTTCCAGACTTCATTTTTTCTGTAGATCCCTTTAGCTGTATAGGATATTATGTACTATACTCATACAGATATATGATATGCCTGAGGAAACGGGTTATCCAGAGAAACACGTTGCATTATTGCTATTAATCTCACAGTAGAGATTCAAATACTTAGTAGGAGTTGTTTTTATTCATGGTATTGTTACATACCTTTTAATAAACCTTTTTTAAGTTACACTCCTTGCATACAGTGTTTATTATACTCGTATACACTAACAAGGGGCTTCATTGCCCTACTCCCTTACACAACTTGCTACAGATCCATGGTTACAGTGTTCCAGTACCTCGCTGGTTTGCTGCAAAAAAACAGCCTGAATCTATTGGCACAAGAGAGTGCCTTCACACATTGTGAGTACCCTGTATCTCCAGTTCGTCTGTTATCAATTGATGTGATTGATCTACACATGTGTGATCTACACACCTTTCCCTTTTGTTTCTTTACTGCAGACTCATATACATATACAATAATGATGAAAAGAGCTTTAATGAATCAATACCATGTTTGCTAATACACCTCTGAAATGTATCATATGGCCATTTCAGAGTGTCTTGTGCATGTGTAAGATAATAGATTGTAACAAAATAATCTTGGAATACTTGCAAAGATGTACCTTTCTGTGGCATTATTAAAGTGAAGGTCAATTTCAATGAAGTAGTGCCCAGTTTTTAATAATCCTATTAAAAACAAGGGCACTTTAATGCATCAAAATTGACATTTCACTTGTTTTCTTCAAAAACTTACCTTTTAATCCTGACAGCCGCTGCAGCACTTCCTCCACCCATCGCAAGCCCTCTTCGCGGGTCCAAAATGACAAATCCGGCTTCCTTCATTCACGATGTTTCCTCAGGCGATGATTTCCCCCGGGGGGAAGCCGTGATTGGAAGAAGCTGGATTTGTCATTTCTGACATATAAAGAGGCTTCCGGCGGCCGGGGGAATCACTGGAGCGGCAGTCAGGATTAAAAGGTAAGCTTTTGAAGAAAACAAGTGAAATGTCAATTTTGATGAATTAAAGTGCCCTTGTTTTTAATAGGATTATTAAAAACGGCAAGTAATTCATCAAAATTGACCTTCACTTTAAGTGCCTTGTGGTGTTGAATTTGAAAACTCAAAACTGGTCTTAAAAAAGTATTGAAAAGTATCATGGATATAGATTGTGATCACAGAGAACTTTTCGCTCCAATAGTAAAAATAATGCTTTTATCAAGGAGCAGAAAATGCAACCATGGGTGTGGTGAATAGTGAAAAAATTGCTTTTGTGATTGTGTCAAATTAAAAAGTGTTTTTTTTTTTGCCATGGGTTGTGATAGACCTCATGGTGTTAATCTATTCAGAAAGCAATCGTGCTTGGCCTGCAAATCTCTTTAAAATATATAACAGCTGCCCAACTATTTAAAATCAAGTATTCATCAAACTATAATATATTTGGTAAAGTCGCTAAAAATTGAGTCATCTAGATATCAAATGCCAGTTAACATTTGTTGAAATACTATTAGAGCAAATATTGGACAGAACACAATGTACTGTTTTATTTCCTGATTGTGGTTTGGAATCATTTCAGAGGGAATTACTGTGGACATTATAAGTGATGTGACTGGCTGCTCATTATATAAAAAGAACACTTCCACTAACATCTCATATACATCTTGAGGAGAGCTGTATAGAAGAACAAGTGAGAACAAACGATCGTCATCATGAAATTGATCATTTTCTCGTTGCTGTTCTTAGTCAGTGCCTGTTCTGGTCAAGATGGTAAGTTTTTTTTTCCAGTCTATCAAACTAGTTTGGCATATTGCTTGTTCTCTCCATATTGTGTAGTAGTTAGCAGTCACTAATCAAGATTTCATGTGACTGGAGGAAATTATAAGCTTTAAGGGTAAATGTTTTCACAATCTTAAAATTTTGTTGACTTCTATATATACAGGGAGTGCAGAATTATTAGGCAAGTTGTATTTTTGAGGATTAATTTTATTATTGAACAACAACCATGTTCTCAATGAACCCAAAAAACTCATTAATATCAAAGCTGAATAGTTTTGGAAGTAGTTTATAGTTTGTTTTTAGTTATAGCTATTTTAGGGGGATATCTGTGTGTGCAGGTGACTATTACTGTGCATAATTATTAGGCAACAACAAAAAACAAATATATACCCATTTCAATTATTTATTTTTACCAGTGAAACCAATATAACATCTCAACATTCACAAATATACATTTCTGACATTCAAAAACAAAACAAAAACAAATCAGTGACCAATATAGCCACCTTTCTTTGCAAGGACACTCAAAAGCCTGCCATCCATGGATTCTGTCAGTGTTTTGATCTGTTCACCATCAACATTGCGTGCAGCAGCAACCACAGCCTCCCAGACACTGTTCAGAGAGGTGTACTGTTTTCCCTCCTTGTAAATCTCACATTTGATGATGGACCACAGGTTCTCAATGGGGTTCAGATCATGTGAACAAGGAGGCCATGTCATTAGATTTTCTTCTTTTATACCCTTTCTTGCCAGCCACGCTGTGGAGTACTTGGACGCGTGTGATGGAGCATTGTCCTGCATGAAAATCATGTTTTTCTTGAAGGATGCAGACTTCTTCCTGTACCACTGCTTGAAGAAGGTGTCTTCCAGAAACTTGCAGTAGGACTGGGAGTTGAGCTTGACTCCATCCTCAACCCGAAAAGGCCCCACAAGCTCATCTTTGATGATACCAGCCCAAACCAGTACTCCACCTCCACCTTGCTGGCGTCTGAGTCGGACTGGAGCTCTCTGCCCTTTACCAATCCAGCCATGGGCCCATCCATCTGGCCCATCAAGACTCACTCTCATTTCATCAGTCCATAAAACCTTAGAAAAATCAGTCTTGAGATATTTCTTGGCCCAGTCTTGACGTTTCAGCTTGTGTGTCTTGTTCAGTGGTGGTCGTCTTTCAGCCTTTCTTACCTTGGCCATGTCTCTGAGTATTGCACACCTTGTGCTTTTGGGCACTCCAGTGATGTTGCAGCTCTGAAATATGGCCAAACTGGTGGCAAGTGGCTTCTTGGCAGCTGCACGCTTGACTTTTCTCAGTTCATGGGCAGTTATTTTGCGCCTTGGTTTTTCCACACGCTTCTTGCGACCCTGTTGACTATTTTGAATGAAACGCTTGATTGTTCGATGATCACGCTTCAGAAGCTTTGCAATTTTAAGAGTGCTGCATCCCTCTGCAAGATATCTCACTATTTTTGACTTTTCTGAGCCTGTCATGTCCTTCTTTTGACCCATTTTGCCAAAGGAAAGGAGGTTGCCTAATAATTATGCACATCTGATATAGGGTGTTGATGTCATTAGACCACACCCCTTCTCATTACAGAGATGCACATCACCTAATATGCTTAATTGGTAGTAGGCTTTCGAGCCTATACAGCTTGAAGTAAGACAACATGCATAAAGAGGATGATGTGGTCAAAATACTCATTTGCCTAATAATTCTGCACTCCCTGTATTATAACAGGAGCAGTATAATAGATGGACTGCAAAAATGTTGGTTGCTTCCATATTTAAGTAGTGGGCTTAGTTTACATTCCACTGATTGGCCCTGCTTAAAAACAACAGGAAAGGGAATTTAAGCAGCCTAGTTTTCAGCCTAGGACATAGAGAAATAGTCTGGATTCACCACTGTCACTCACCACTGTCATTGTGGTCCCTGCTGTTTAAACTCTAAAGGCAAAAATAACAGTGGATTACAAAATACATCAACTGTCATTAAAGGGTTAATATGCTTTGTTTAAAGGGATAGGGAAGTCAAAATGAAACTTGCATGATTTAGATAGAGCATGTCATTTTAAGACTTTTTTAAATTCACTTCACTTTTCCAATGTGCTTCATTCTCTTGGTATCCCTAGTTGTTAAAAAATATGCACATTTCCTACACTAGTGGGAGCTAGCTGCTGATTGGTGCCTGGACACATTTGTCTCTTGTGATTGGCTAACTAGATGTGTTCGGCTAGCTGCCAGTAGTGCAATGCTGTTCCTTCAGCAAAGGATAACAAGAGAAGGAAGCATATGTGATAACATATGTCAATTTGAAAGTTGTTTAAAATTGTATGCTCTTTTCAAATCATGAAAGAAAATTTTGGGATTTCCTGTCCCTTTAAGGTATTTATTTATTTTTTTTATTCATTTATAAGTAGTAAATTAAAAGAGTAAAGTATTAGGTAGTATTAAGATGGTCATCTTGCTAGCGTAACCTTTTCATAGGACTATGACCACTCTGTTGAAGTATATCTGTCTAATCTGTCTTTTTAAGTTAATTTTACTTTTTTATATTATAGTGATTCCAACCAAAGACTGTTTAACCAAGGCTTTAAAGGTAATGATTTGCATTATAAAATTATATTTTATTACATTTTAGAGGGCTCAGAAAGTTTTTTTCATTGTACCAAATGTATTAAAATATACATTGTATTATATTACTTTTAAATGTATATTATCTATCTATCTATCTATCTATCTATCTATCTATCTGTCTGTCATTCTGTCTATATATCTGTCTATCTACCTTTTTCTCTAGTTTTACAGGTACATAAAACAGTAACCTGTAATGGTTGATTTACACCAAATTAATACACACACATAAAATTAAGCTTAATAATGCACCACAAGAACTCTATAGTTAAAGCATTAAGTAATTATTAAGCATATACTCTTCTCAAATATGTTAATGTTCAGACCTACGTGTTTTCCAATAAGAAATAAAAACAATATTACAATGAAAGTAAAATGATAACATAATGTTTACAAAACAAGATTACAATTTTACAATATAATCAGCATCTGCATTGCATTTCAGCTTTTGCTCTGTATTATAATTATTTCCTTAGACAATGTAGGTTATCTTCGGTTCACCTTATTTGATTTGCCAATTCTGCAGAGCTACATTACTAATTAAAATAGCAAATCAAGGATTGACTGCTAAAACAATAACAATATTTCTTATGACAAGATAATGTGCTACACATTTTAATATGTGCTTGATGTATCTTTATTTTAACTGTTTGTTATGTTTTTTACATAAAGGAAATACCTGAACTGCTGGTCAGCCTTAACGAGTTGTTATGCAAATATTTTCATGCAAAGGTGAGTGCAAAATTTGACTAACCAATTTTTATTCTTTGCCCCCGAACCAAAAAATTAAATAAATTAATTTGCTTAATTTATAGAAAAAAAAATCACAACTTCTTTGTCTGTTAAGTAGATGAGATCACTTATGTTTTTTTTTTTTTTTTTTAAATATTTATTTATTTAACACAAAATAAGTGTACACATAACAGAAATCCACCTCCTCTGCCACGCAGGGCTGGATATAACATGTTATAAAAATAAAACAAAACAGTTAACAAAACAAAGTTGATTCATTTTGACAAATTACCAGCCCCCTTGTAGGAAATATAGTACACTTATCTGCATCCCCACTTCAATACTTTTCCTTTTTTCTAATACTTTCCTCTTTTTAACTCAATTCTTGAATAATACCTATTGTACAACAACCTAGCTAAATATGCAATCTAACAAAAGCAACAAATACCCCTAAAAAGAAAATCACATAAAATAAATATAGTACAAAAAGAAAAAATAAAAAAAAATACTTGTTTGATGGCTATGTCTCTTTTAGGACCCCTGGGGAAAATACATTTAGCCTACAAACTAGATCCAGCATGTGCTGATAAGACCCTACATAACTCTGATTCTAACACAATTTAATTCCCGAACAGGGAATTGCAGCAGCTGCTGCATTCCTGGAAAAAAAAAAAAAAAAAAAAAGGGAAAAGGATCGCTCCCCTGCCGGGCCCTATCTCCCCCCACCATAATCAGTCCCTATCCGACTCTCCCGTATTATACCATATTCGGGGGAAATGACCAGCCAATACCTGTAGTTGCATATATGAGGTCTCCCTGAAAGGTTTAACCAGCCTAACCTGTACTTCAACTGGAAGAGATAAAATAAATGGTCCCCATTGATTAAAGAACTTGGCTAACCTTCCTTCCGACACGTCCTGTAGGTTCCACTGTTCTTGTGTAAAATGGATCACCAACGCTTTTTTAAGCTCATTTAATTTAGGTGCTGCTTTTGCCTTCCAAGCTCTCAGTATTATATTACGGCCAAGAAATATAATCTGATTAATTAATTTAAGGTTTCTAGGGGCGATTTGTGGCTGCACTAAAAAAAAATATCTGCATTGATTGAAAGTGAAAATCTATCTTGAGGGAGGCCTGTATCCAGTATTCTACCCTGCGCCAAAATTGCATAATCATAGGACAACTCCAAAAGCAATGTAGTAAATCAGCAGTATGAGAGGAACATTTGGGACACGCCGTCTGTATCCTATACCAATTAGTCAACCTAGTTGGGGTCAAATATGTCATAAAGGATAGTTTGATTTGAGTCTCTCTCCACGTCGTCAGTACCCAGCTTTTCCCAATTATTTTAAAGGTGTTCTCGATGGCCTGACTATTCACAGCTGGAAAGAACCTATTCCATTTTGCAGCTATGAACTCTCTTTGAAGAACTGAAGGCCCCTGATTCAGAAGGCTGTAGAATGGCGATATAGAATATAGGCCTCCTTGAAAGTTATTAATTTTAGCTTGGAGTACCGAAAGAGCCCATTCTACTCCATAATTTTGCTTTAATTCAAAGAAAAAATGTCTTAACTGCAGATAGGCATAGAAATCTTTGTTCTCGAGCCCAAATACATGTTTTAGTTCAAGAAAGGTTAAAGGCACAAAATTCACGTCTAACATTTGGGCAACAAATACCAATCCTTTAGAAGACCATACCCTAAAAACTTTATCTGACAGTCCTGGTGCAAAATTAGGGTTCCCCGTAATGGATAGATATTTGGAGACATAGGGTGAACAGCCCACAAGGGAGCAACATTTTTGCCATGCTAGAATGACATACCTATAAATATTGAGCGCAAAAAGTGAGGATGGAAGTGCATTCATAGGGCAATGTAGGATAGCATCCAACCGAAAAGGGGCCACCAGAGCTGTCTCCCAGAGTACTGGCGAAACCTGATCACATTGGGTTAACCAATCAACCGCTACCTTTAACCGAGCGGCCAAACTATAGAAGTGTAAATTAAAAAGAGATAAACCTGCCGCTTCTTTATTACACATGAGACGTACTGGCACCTTTCCAGATTAAGTTAGAGCATGCCCTATTGTAGTTTTTTATATCCCTGTTATGAATAGGGATTGGAAGATTTTGTATGAGATAGAATAATTTGGGGAACAGAATGGTTTTTATAAGTGTGACCCTAGCTGTTAAGGAAATAGGTAGATTCTTCCATCCTTCCATCTTATCTTTACAATCTGAAAAACATTTACCGAAGTTTAACTTATACCACTCATCTGGGTTCGCACTTAATTTAATACCAAGATAGGATATCTGTGGAGTCTCGGCGAATGGATGATTGATATGACAATCTTTCCTATTGAGCCATAATAGTTCGGATTTAGTGAGGTTGATTTTATATCCCGAAATCACGCCAAACGTTTCGATTGCTTCAAGTAAACAGGAGAGACTTTGTTCAATATTGCTCAAACCTAAAAGTATGTCGTCCGCATACATTAATAATATTAATTTCTGATCTCCAACCCGAATCCCCTCTAGTTTTTCCTGCAGTAAAATTGCTAAGGGCTCTAGTGATATATTAAACAGCAGCGGGGATAATGGGCAGCCCTGACGCGTGCCCCGTTGTAGAACCATCCGTTGGGAAATCTGCCCATTAATAAGTAGAGATGAAATAGGGGTAGAATATATTAGCTGTATAAATTTATGGAAGTGTCCTGTGAGGCCGAATTGTTCTAGAGAATAGAATAGATGTCTCCAGGCGATGCGATCAAACGCTTTCTCAGCGTCTAATGTTAATAAGGCAAGATCCACCGTATCCCTGTATCTTGTTGATCTGAACTTATTCCAGAAAAAATCTATCAGGGTCATGACCTTTCGTATATTCCTAGAGGGGTTTCTTCCTGCCATGAACCCAGATTGGTTTTCATGGATAATTGAACCAAGATGTAATTTTAATCTATTTGCTAGGATAGACGTTAACAATTTATAATCCATATTTAATACGGATATTGGTCTATATGATTCTGGAAGATCTGGTTCTTTGTTTTTTTTTGGGGATTAAAGATATGACCGCCGCTGCAAAATATGATGAACAATTATTATTCCCAATTAAATAAAAATTAAACAGTTTTTCCAATGTTAAAATAACGTGTGGTTGAAGAATCCTATAAAATTCAATGGGAAGACAGTCAGGACCCGCTGCTTTATTCGTTTTGGCAGACTTAATAGCTGCCATTATCTCTTCCATCTCGATCGGTTTATTAATCTCTGCCAGACTTTCTGGGGATATTTTAGGAATCTGGATCTTATCCCAGAATGCTGTCTGCTTATCTATCGGATACTCTTCGGCTGTATAAAGGGCACTAAAATAGTCAAAAAAGATCTTAGTAATGTCTGCATTATTAGTAAACCTGACTGTATTAGATCTAATAGCAGTTATGGGGTTCCTATGACTCTTTTTAGTGAGCCTAGCCAAAAATTTGGCAGATCTGCCCACAAACCCTCCGTACAAGGCTTTTTGCCTCTGAATATCTAACGCAGTTTTTTGTTTGATAAAAATATCTCGTGCCGTTTTGGCATCTATGTACTTTCGCCCTCGTATGATCATTCAGGTATAATCTATACGCATTTTTTACTTGATAGCTCAGTTGGGTTTCTTGCTGTCTGATTCTTTTCTTGAGTTTACACATAGAGGCTTTAATATTACCTCTTATTACAGCTTTGGCTGCTTCCCAATATATCTCTGGCTTATTTTTATAATCTTTATTAATAGTTTCATAATCTCTCCATTGGTTGATCAGCCAGTTCTGAAAATTGATATTGTTCACTAAATATCTGGGGAAAAAAATATTTTGATTAGTAGTGCGTTGACACTGCTGTGTATTGAGTGATAATGTAATCACTGCATGATCTGAAATTGTTATCTCTTTTATGTCTGTTTCCCATTCTAAACCAGTCATAGAATCTGCCACCAGAAAGAGGTCTATCCTGGACAGGGATTGCTGGCCTTTTGCTAGACATGTGAAAGCTCTCACATCTGGGTTTTGAACGCGCCAAATGTCTATTAACCCTAGTTGCGTAAGAAATTTTTAAGAATATGCGTCTTTCTGTCACGAACAACCTTGTGTTTTTTACTTGCCCTGTCCAGAATAGGGTCAGCTGTTAAGTTAAAATCCCCCGCCACTATAAGATTCTGACCTATGAATTTGTGAAGATGAAGAACCATCTTGTCCCAGAATGCCTTATCCGCTTTGTTTGGCCCATATATGTTGCAAAATACAAAGTGTGTTTTGTTAATCATGATTTCTGTAATTATATAGCGACCTTCCTGATCTATAGTTGATGACTCTATTTTATATTCTAGATTTTTATTTAAAAGAATAGCTACTCCTCTTTTACGTGCATTAAACGGCGCTGCAATTACTTCCCCTACCCAATTAGTTTGAAGTTTCCCCATTTCCGAACTTTTCAGATGAGTCTCTTGTAAAAATGCGAGATCTGGTTTTAGTTTTGCTAAATGTTTAATTATGGTCTTTCTTTTTATTGGGGAGTTTATACCCCCCACATTCCAAGACGCCAACTTAAGCATGTCTAACATATGTCGACAGAAAAACGGACATATGTCTCACCCCTATATTCACATTCATGCATCCAATGCATTTGTGCAGGGGGAAGCGCGTCCCGGGGAGAAGGGGAGTGGGGGGGGGGGGAAAGGAAACAACCGAAAGAAAAAAAACCAAAAAAAAACCCCAGCGCTATCTACAATTTTATAACGCATCCAATAAAAAGAAACACTATTTTCCATTATGGAATCCATTTACTGACTTCCCAAGACATTTTCATTACCAACTACTGATCACGCTATGTCCATTTTTTTACATAGAGACCTGGCTTCCTCGCTATTATTTACCACATATAAAACCCCTGCCTTATTGATTAAAAGTTTAGCTGGATAAACCAATCTAACACTACATTCTGCTTTGCTAAATTTATCAAAGAAAGGGGACATTTCTCTCCGTTTGGCCCTAGTTTCCGCGGAAAAATCTTGAAAAATTGCAATTCTGTAGGAGTTGATGAACAGGGAATTAAGTTTTCTGTAATGGGTCAGAAATAAAACTTTGTCTTGATAATTGACAAACTTAAAAATGATAGGCCTTGTATTAGACGAAGTGTTATTTTCTCTGAGTGTCCCTATTCTATGCGCTCTTTCTATCAGGAATGGTGTAGGAGGAGGAGGAGTCATGAGTGCCTGAGGCAGTGTGACAGAGACAAATTTTAATACATCTTGGAATTCCGCTGTTTCAGGAAGGCCAATCACTCTTAAGTTGTTCCGTCTTGACCTATCTTCGAGGTCTTCAACTCGAGCTTGCAGCTGGGTGATGGCCTTGTCCTGAACAGTCGATACTGAACACACAACATTTAATCTGTCTTCTAGGTCAGAAACTCTTGTCTCGACCTCCTCCATTCGGGCAGTGAATTGTCTAATCTCATTAGAGAGATTAAAAATCTCGGACTTTATCTCTTGTTTGACTAGGTCTAAATGTGGAGCCATCATTTTTGCTACTTCCGCAGCAAATTCAGACATATCATTACTCAAATTCAAAACATTGCGGTGTCATGAGATGTTTCTGTATTTTTAGAGTTACCTCTCTTCTCTTTCTGTTTCGGAGGCATACTAGGAGAGGAGCTTTTTTGTTGTGAGATAAACCTCTCCATTCACTTCAAAATATGTGAATTAGGTGCAAATTGTAAATACCTAAGTGAAAAAATAAGGACTGTGTGAATAATCAACAACAGGGAAAAAAAAAAAAAAGAGCCAAGCGCAAACAGTTATTATGCCACAAAAAAATTGTTGTGACTTTGGTGAACCCTGTACATTTAATGTGAGAAAAAAAGTGAAAAATGAATGAGCGAAAAAAAAAAAAAAAGGAATCGCTGATCCCAATGTGTGTATAGGGGCTGAAATCAGCCAATAGTGTGAAAAAAAAGTGCAAAATATCAAATCCAATGCACTATATGTGCCAAAAAGGTGAACCACTTAGTGCACCTTAGTGAATTCAGTAGGGAGAGAAAAAAAAAGAGAAAAAAAAAATCTGAGAGCAAAAATTTAGCTCAAAACTTAATGCGTTACCTAGAAATTAGCATCAATATCTCTCTATCCAAGATTATAGCCACAAGTCTCACTGCGCCCAAATCTGGTTTGAGATCCGCCGACTCCTAAAAATATTAAATGGTATTTTCCAAATATAAAAAACTTTATAAGACTTAACGTTGATACTTGACAAAATACTTTTTGAAAACCAAACACACTTTGCAGAACCTTTACACACTATTTTCTATATACAAAATTTCAGGGTCCCACATGTGGTATTTGATAGAGTACAGTTTGCCCACAATACTCTCTTTCATATGTAATTATCAGGCCTTGTGTTACTCCTTATGGCACTAAATAGCCTCTAATATGTCTCTGTAAAGTCAATTAATAAAATCCACAGCCCAAAAACATGAGATTTAGGGCTTGCCTGCTAGAACAGATTTTTCAGTCACTCAAGGATCACCAGCCAGGGAACTTCCTCCTTTTATTTTCGGGCCTTCGCACCTTGGGCTAATATCTTTCAATAATCTTTGGGATTTCCCTGGACTCCCAATCTAGATAGCAGTATTGCCTTGTTTATACTTAATACTTTGAGACCTCAAATGTCATATATTTTTATAAATTGCTGTACAAAAGATGCAAGGTCCATAGCCCCTGATGTATTTAAGGACTTATAATCAAACACAGCATTTTTCAGATACAGAAAACCGGCAACAATAGTATGAGCTTATTGTTGATTATACTTGAGATGTGTTTGCTCTTAGCGATGCAGCCTATATATTTTTCTTATAACTTATAACACCAGTAGTCGCAATTTCTGACCCAGGGAGGAAAAATACATCGACCTTCAATGCGTGTGGAGTAACCGTCTTTTTAATATGGCTTAAAACGTCTCCAATTATATAGATCATATAGTGGTACTTACGCCCCAATATCTTCACGGCGTTGTATGTAATCTTTCAGGGAGCCTTCTCCCCCGTAGAAGTGTGTGCTGTCTCTGGAGCCGCAATGCTCCTGCCGCTTGCTGTACTCCAACGCCAAGACTCCGACGGAGCTCCGTAGCGCGGATGTGACGTCACTGTGCTGCGCCGACTTCCAGAGGGGGGTAGTGAGATGCCAGATTCCACAGCCGCTATCGAATAGCTTCTCTCTGTCAACCAGGTATCTCTAACTTGCCAATCACCTGGACTTTGCTTCACGGGTGTTGTTTTGTGCTTCCCGAGCACACTTTACAAGCTTCCTTTCACTGTGCAGTTATTTTTCCTGAGTCCCAGTCCCGGATGGGACACCTCTCGACAGGGTCAGATTCCTCAATAGAACGCTTCTGATGTAGGTTATTTCCTTTGCACGGTGTTATGTTACTTTCTTTTTAATCTTCGCTGCAGGCGCCGCCAGCAATTCACAGCTTGTTGCCTTGCTTCTCCGCCGGTTCTGTGTTTGAGGCTGGTCCCAACCAGCCTATAAGGGTATGTCGGACTACCTTATGCCATTTAACATCCTCAGGTAGGGTGTTAAGTTTCTCCCCACAATAAGGCTCTATGACTGGGAAACTGTTGTTATGATGCTCTTCACAGAGGAGAGCCTGAGCGCACTCCACTTCCACTGCGCCCCACCCACAGGAAGTCCCCTATCACTTATGTTTAATAACACACATAAACAATAACTAGATGTAGAGCTGAAACATCTATATCTGCTAATAAACATGTGCAGACTTTAAGAATAATAGAGTGCAGTGTGGGTTATAAAGCTTAGAAATGATACGGTACTGGTGAGTGTCATCATTATTATCTTCTGCTTCTTAATGTTTTTCTACATTAAATCACTGTTTTTCATTTATCTTACCCCTAGTCCTAGACACAGTGAACTTGTATTGGGGGCTACAATAATCATTGCAGGTTTTTTGCATCCAGCACCCAGATGCCACCACTTCTACTCTGTTGTATAATTATTCTTTATTTGTAAGTTGCTTTATTCTGACTACACCTTTTAAGATAGTAGCAATATGGGTATTACAATATTGTCATATATTTATGTGTGCTTTTGTATTATATTATCTATTGTATATTATTTTACTATTTCACACAGTCATCGGTCGATAGCAGAAACTTGCTTCAGTTTCTATAATCATATGTTTACTTACAATATACCCTCATTTACACCTGTTTTTTTACATTTTCAGATTTGTGCATCTGCTCCACTAATCAAATAGAGCAATGTATATATTTGATTTTGATTTCCAGTAAAATGTTTTAATTAATAAGGGGATTTCACAGGTGGATCTCAGAGTATTTTATTTTAATGCTGAGTTCTATAGTATTTAGCTCATTAAGTACATTGTTTGCTTCTGATTTTTAAATATTAATTTGTACTGCACACATTTTTTCATTTACTGACTCATTCCTTTGCTTGTTTGTCCTTTTACTGTATATTTGCCCTTATCCTTTTTTTTGCCATATAGGGCAGAATTTATCATTATTATAGACAGACAGCTTTGCAAATAGTGAACCTGTTTGCCTACAATCACATGTGATGCTGCATTACATTGCAACTTCAAAATTCCCTTTTTCCTGCATAAACAATTGCAGCAGAGCAGGGCATGTCAATCACCCTGAACAACTGACCCCCGCCCCCCGTGATTGATCTTGCTACCTATGAGATGGTAGAGAGGCAAAAGAATCTGTTTCTGCTTTAATATTGTCATCCATAATCTGTTCCTTTTTATTTATTTATTTAATTTTTATTTTCATTTATCCTCTTAGCATAATTCCTTATTCAATATTGCCCCTATTACTCCAAATGTATTTAGTCTTCAGACATTTTTTCTCCCTTCTAAAATTCTATTCGTCTTATTTACCATTTAAAACATTTTTACTTTGTACTTCTTTCTGAACTCCATGGGGCCTATTTATCAAAGGTCTTGCAGACCTGATCCGACAGTGCGGATCAGGTCCGCAAGACCTCGCTGAATGCAGAGAGCAATACGCTCTCCGCATTTAACTTTGCACCAGCAGCTCACAAGAGCTGCTGGTGCAACGCCGCCTCCTGCTGACTCGCAGCCAATCACCCGCCAGCAGAGAGGTGTCAATCAACCTGATCGTACTCGATCGGGTTGATTTCCGGCAATTCCTGTCCGCCTCATCAGAGCAGGTGGACAGGGTTATGGAGCAGCGGTCTTTAGACCACTGCTTCGTAACTGGTGTTTCTGGCGAGTCTGTAAACTCGCCAGAAACACAAGCCCACAAGCTCCATTTGAAACTTGATAAATGGGCCCCATTGTGTTTATCGGTGTCAGTTCAGCTTCCATGTTGTTTTATTTTTCTCTGAAAGTTCCAATATCATAGTTTACAAAGCACATTATCTGTTCAGGATTATTTCTTGTTAATTAATAGAATTACTTTGTTATTAAAGGACAATGATCAGCTATACAATCAAGTTTATAAAGAACTGAAAGATTTGCTGGTAAGATCTTATTTTTATATATCAAAATTATATTTTTATGTTATGTACCATGTTATAAATTGGAATTAGGTCCACTTTCAGATTTATTGTATTATAAAATGTGCTTAAACCAACAAAAAGTATCATTATTTTACTTTCTAATTACAGGAGCAAGCTGGATGTGCTCTTATGATTGGGGTGAGTTTTCTAACTTTTGAAACATACATTTGAAATATAAATATTTTCATGGAAAAGTAAAAAAAAAAGAGAACAACATAGTTTTATACATATGATAATATATGCTGAATATTAACAAACATAATTTTGTCATAGCTGTGGTGTGAGATTATAAAGCACTCTATATACTGTAGAGAACTTTCTACCACCTCTTGCCGCCATACACAGGATTCTGTCTGTCACTGTTTAGAAACAGATGGATAATCAAGTGCTCATTCTATATAGTTAAACCCCATATTCTCAGGTATAATTAAAATGAATTAATAACATGTTGATAGATATTGAAAATTAATTTTAAAACCTAAAGACCATGTCATATCCTCTTTAGGCTTACTATGTAAATATTGTCTTTAAATCAATTTCCCCTTATTCGTATCCATTTTATATTAGAATACTTCATCTTCAACATAAAGTACATTAGTATTTCTTAGTTCCTCTCCTTAATTACTACATTTTAAAATTGTAACTGCTTTATCTATCCAGTGCTCATTCATTGTGCATTTCTCACCTGCACTAATGTAGGGAAATTGATTAAATCTTGCCTGTTAGCGGCACATGAGAAGAAACTCGTGCATAGAAAGGTTTGAGATAGCTAAAGCCTTAAATCACTTTTATTCTGAGTGACGTGTTAAACATTTCCATAATCATTAATAGAGAAAAGAAAATCACAAACTCACAACATCAATTGGTAGCACACAGGCAATTAGGGTAAAATATTAGCCAAACACATTGCCGTACATTATTGTGGCACACCTTTCTACTGATTTGTATGTATGTATTTGCAAAGTAGGGGTGAATTACTGGCTATAATGTATAAAGGGACAGATAGACAAAACCAATTATTATATAAAAGTATAGCCTGGTGTTGCAATTCATAAGATAAACACTTATATTTTAATCATGTAATTGGTTGCATGTACATTAGCATTAATATAACAGTCTCTAACTCTGACCCACAAACCAGAGCTCATAAAATCTAAAATTGTAGTATTTGCTGACATCTTTACATCCTTTCATTTGAAATTTACATCTCTGCTCAGGCTTTGGTACAATGAAATAATGACATATTAGGATACTCTGAGAGCATTTTTGGAATGCAAAAATGTTAAAAAATTGGTTTAACATTAGTTTCCATCTTAGTTTCCTATTAAATTATCATTTTCAAATGAGATAACTAATTAATATCAAACTACTCATTAATACCATCAGTCAGTTACATTCAACAAAACCCATCCACACACATTCAAATATTCTAAACTAAGAAAATCAGCTTAATGTATGTGCATTTCAAATAAATTATGCTATGAGGTCTTGGGAAACTATGCACTGTAGCAACAGGACCTATCAATATACTTTAATTTACAATCACTTATCAAACAACAATATAATACATTCAAAATCACAGTATTACAAATTATTGTAGCATTTAAAAAATTGCAAAAATATAAATATAACAGTTTTCTAAAATCAACTTAAGGGTATAGGAAAGAGTTAACAAACATAAAAATAAAATTGCCTTTCAGAGATCTTACAAATTCAATGAAAAAAAGAATAGCCAAGATATCCATATAATATTGCTGCTCTGTATGTTTATAAATGAAATAACAATCAAGTTGCAAACATAAATGTTTTTCTTTTTATTCTATAATAGGCAGAAGCTGGTACAGAAATTGCTGATCTTGCCAACAATTTGATTGAAGATGCGATAAGGAAACTTTTGGTAAGCAATTTGTTTCAAAATTTTAAAACCAATTTAATAAATAAGGTATTACAAAATAGAATCTGATTTATCATTAAGTGAGTAGGAAATTAAATAGCTTAATTTAAAATGTCAGTGGGTTTATTTTTTTAAAACAATCATATACATTAAATACTTATCACAATTCAGGTTTGATTGCACAAGATAGAATGTATCCATTATCCGTATTCTGTACATTATAAATGCTATTGGTATGTTACCATATGTTGATACATGACAAATGACAGTGTATAAAATGTATAATTAAAAGACATACAAATGTATAGTTATACAAATAGAAAGATAAGTGAAAAGCTCTACACAGAATACAACAAAGATATCTTATTTATACTGAAGGATGTGAATTATTTAGTACATAGACAAGGGTACATATGTTATATTAGCTTAGTTAATATTATCCAACAAGATAGCACTCTATTATCTAATACAATTTTATATCTATATTTTTAATTTTACATCCCATCCCTTATAGCGGTATAGTTATTGACAGTATGAAGTTTCCACCTCTAGGTGACACCAAATAGATCAAAGATGATACAGTTTAAAGAGAATTGAAACTGACTCTATGTTTATGAAAAAAACAATATTGAAAGATGCTAAAATATTTTCACATGAGAAAGTTGAAATTTTAATTTTTAAAATAAGAAATATATGCATGTGCTAGATTCATCTATGGTATAGATAGCTTGCTAGGTAATAAGACAACTCCAGCTCTCACAGCCCTATTGCTATACAAAAACACACTTCACAAGAATAAAAAAAATATTATTTTTAGCATAGGAAATTTTTAACTTTTAGATTTTAATGTACAATTTTAGACTTTTTGAATTTTAATGTACAATGTTTGCACACCCCAGTCCCTTCTTTTATTATGTGACAGCTCCAGTATTAATTAACATTTAATTTGTATCTGTTTAATCAATGTTTATAGAATGGTATACAGTGATTTAAATGCAGATAATAAAAATAAAAAAAACCTCAGAGATACAAAATATCAGTTCCAGTAAACAGTTATAGGCCTGACATCATGTTGCCCTAGTGTTTACAGGTAGTTAAAAAATAAAAACAAGGCAAATCGGTTTACTAAGCAAATTTTAAAAACGTCTTTCTTCACCTATTTCTTTCATCAATTAACAAATCTAGCGCTCTTGTAGCTGATCAGTCAAAGCAGCCAATATATCAATCTTATCTGCTGTCAAATCATCCCATTACTTGGCATTTTAGATAACTGTCAAATATTAGAATATGTTCATTTATAATAACTAAAAACAAGTTTTACAGCACATTTGTTACTGTCTAACAATAATAAATAAGAGGCACCTTTCAGAGGTTAAGGTGGGAGGCCACAGGCTCACATATAAATGTTCCAGAATAAAGAGAAAACCACCGGCACAATAGAGAGTTGAAACTGTACAAAAAGACTTCCTCTGAGGTAGCGGACAGAAATCATCCCAATGGGATACGATCAGGATGATTGACACTCCCTGCTAGTGGAGGATTGGCCGCAAATGTGCTGGAGGGGGCATTGCACAAGCTACAGCGGATCATGTCTGCCCGACACTTGATAAATCTACTGCTATATCTACAGGTCTTGTTGTTGCAGAAATTTCAAGATACTTAACAAATTAATATAAAGGCTGAAGCAACACACAATACTGTGACTAAAATGACTGCTGCCGAGAAGCTTCCCATAGACTTTATATTTTAATTCTACACATGGAACAAAAAATATATCTGCTCAAAATATAAAATACTGTATATATATATATATGTAAAAAAAAAAAACATGGCACTAAAGACAATATAATTGTTTTTATTTAATAGAGGAATAATTAAGACATATATTTCATGTCATGGTGAATAACAAAACAGCAAATTGTAGAATATACTGTATATATATATATATATATATATATATATATATATATATATATATAATGTATTTATTTAATTTATTTTTTAACTCAGAAGGCAAGAAAAAACCAGAGAGCATTAGGTGATTAGATCCAGTTAAAGGACCAGTCAACACATTAGATTTGCATAATCAACAAATGCAAGATAACTAGACAATGCAATACAACTTTGTCTGAGCTTCAAATGAGTAGTAGATTTTTTTATAACAAATTTCAAAATTATGTATATTTCCACTCCCCTTGTACCATGTGATAGCAATCAGCCAATTACAAATGCATATACGTATAGTCTGTGAATTCTTGCACATGCTCAGTAGGATCTGGTGACTCAAAAATTGTAAATATTAAAGACTGTGCACATTTTTTTAATGGAAGTAAACTGGAAAGTTGTTTAAAATTACATGCTGTATCTGAATCATGAAAATTTAATATAACCTGAGTGTCCCTTTAATATTTATTAGAATGCAAAAAAAGAAAAAAGAATAGATTTTAGAATTAAAGAAATCAATATCTATATTTATTTTCTCTCTCACACACTAACATTACAATACAGTTTGTCTATATAATAATAATAATAATTTCCTTATTTTATTTCTATCCTTATTAAACCTTGTTATAATTTGTTTAATCATATAACATATTTTACTATATCTACCTTTTTTATCCTTTACACAATTATTGAAAAGTAAAGCAAAACTTCAGTAAGGGAAACAGAGAAAATTAACACACACTTTTCTTCCAATTTCTAGTAAGAGTTTTTACTTTCTGTAATAATTAAATTATAGGTTTTTCAAGATTTGAGCAGCTGCATTATGTTTTCTACTACTAGATTTATTTAATATTTAAAAACAACTTAAAAGTAATGCTTGGTTTATTGTTTTTCCAGTAGTAATTCATATCCTATACACAAAGCACACACATGCTGAAAATATGTTTGTACTTAAATATATTTTATTTCACATACCTACAATAAATACATTGAATAGCAAGAGATTGTGCTAAGAATATACTATTTGAAAAATATTTTATTTTAAATTGTCATCTAATATCTATAATCTTTCATATGTCTATAAAAAGCAAATCAAAATTAATGTCTTCTAGGTAAAATTAATTAACTAATTCTGTATTAGGAATCCAATGACATGAAGTGGACTTAGTGATATCAGTGATCAGTAATATTTATTACTTGACTGATTAAAGGGACAGTTTAGTCAAAATTAAACTTTCAGGATGCAGATAAGACATGTAATTTTAAACCTTTCCAAATTACTTTTATCATAAACTTTGCTTTGTTCTCTTGATATTTATAATTGAAATCTAAACCTAGTTAGGCTCATATTCTTATTTATAAGCCTTTGAAGGCTGCCTCTTTTCTTAATGCATTTGACAGTTTTTTACAGCTAGTGGGTGTTAGTTCACGTGTGCCATATAGATAACATTGTGCTTATGCCCGTGTAGTTACTAATAAGAGGGCACTGATTGGGTAAAATACAAGTCTGTCAAAAGAACTGAAATAAGGGGACAGTATACAGAGGGTTAGATACAAGGTAATCACAGAGGTAAAAAGTATATTAATATAACTGCGTTATGCAAAATTGGAGAATGGGTAATAAAGGGAATATCTATTTTTGAAACAATAAAATATCTGGAGTAAACTGTCCCTTTAAAAATCATCTCTAATAAATACCTAGTAGAGTAGGACAGACTAAACAGAGTATAATGCAAAACACAACATAGCTATAATCCATGTGAAGTGTTACTGAGACTTTCCTATTTGTTACATTATTTGTTTAAAGAGAGTTTGTTAAACACAAATGTTACAAGTATGTGTTACACTAGAATTGTTTCCATCAAACTGGCTACATTTGTTAGATGAATGATATTAATATTGTTTATATTTACTTGTTTCCTCTATTTAAATGTTTATAGGACAATCTTCCAATTACAGAAGATGTATTTAGAATGTTGTGCGATGTGGTAAGTTCTTATTTGCATCCAGCATTGTTAAAATAATATTGATAACCCCCTTTAAACCTATATGTGCATTTAAAAGAATTTAAAACACATTTCTGATCACAAATACTTTAATATTCTGAACAAATATCATTTTATATAGTGAACAAAATAGAAATATATTTTCTGTTTCATTAACAATAAGCTATGGTGATCTCTACACTCGTTCTTCAAAGCTTCACAAAGCCTCAGAGTGTAATAAGATTAGCTCTAATAAATCAATTTTATATTGCATGTTTTTTGGTATTTAGAAGAGTTGCTCTCTCTAATAAGATGGCAAATAATATGGTTAAAAATGATGACACTTACTCATTCATTTATTGTGCATATTTTGTTTATATTGTCTTGAATAATATGCAGTCATTATTTTGCTTTATTGGGGCCAGAGAGGATAAAGGTTCCCCTATGTCTGGCTTTTCCTTGTGCTCAACCAACACAAATTACAGGATAAATTACCAGACTGCATAGCTTGTCCTTTAGCATCTGTGATTTATTTCAGCACTGACACACTTCTATTGACTACTGAATGTTTTATGGATGTTCTACTCCCACTTTATACTACATAATACCAATGATAACTATAGCAGAAAAAAAAAATCTCTTTGTGTCTAGCATCAAAACAGTTACAATCCATGTTGTCTTTGTCTCTAGCATTAAATGGGATAAACATTTATGTTTTGTATTACTGGTATCAAGAAGATAAAATTAAATTCGTATTGGCATCAAATTGGTCAATTCAATTATTTTTTTTTTTTACTCAGGCTAAATATTGCTCAACCTGTTACTGGAATAAATATGCTAAAACTGACCCAGTGTCAGTAAAATGAATTTGTTTTGTCATTAAAAGGAGGTTTAAAATGATTGTAGTGCATGTCAATAGTACAAAGAGGGGTTAATCAGCCCTGTTTAGTAGCTCACTTGCCACTAGAAACAGATGATGAAGAATTAGAGCAGGTTGAGATATTTGAAAAGTCCATTGAATTTACTTACATGCCCTAGACCTTAATAATTCTTAAAAAAAAAAAACAGTATTTCTGGGGCCTGATTGATAGATCACGTACATGATCTGAAGTATTATTTGGGCATACAACTGTCAGGATAAATAGTAAGTATAGTAATAGTACATGATCTGAAGTATTATTTGGGCATACAACTGGCATGATAAATAGAAAGTGCCATGTATCTGACCTGATAGTAAGTAACTGATATAAAAATTATGGAGGACTATGCGTTCATATTTCTCATATAGCAGCAAGTTTTAAAGGAACAATAAAGTCAAAATTAAAATTTTAAAATTCAGATAGATCATGCAAATTCAAACAATTTAAAAATATTTATATCTCAAGTTTATTCAAAGATTCAAATTTACATATATGTCCAGCAGAGACAGAGAAACAGAAAAAATAAATAAAATAAAACGAATACAATTCCCATTACAGCATATAGCACATGTAACTGCCAGTTATACGTTCACATATCATATAAGCATAATATAAATCTTTTCATAAATTATATAAATTCCCATAAAGTTCGGGAGAAGAAAAAAACAGAAGACTTTTTATTCAAACCTAAATTCTCTGATTACTAAGTCTTGAACATACATAGGCCTAGATTTAGAGTTTGGCGGTAGCCGTGAAAACCAGCGTTAGAGGCTCCTAACGCTGGTTTTAGGCTACCTCCGGTATTTGGAGTCACTCAAAATAGGGTCTAACGCTCACTTTTCAGCCGCGACTTTTCCATACCGCAGATCCCCTTACGTCAATTGCGTATCCTATATTTTCAATGGGATTTTTCTAACTCCGGTATTTAGAGTCGTGTCTGAAGTGAGCGTTAGAAATCTAACGACAAAACTCCAGCCGCAGAAAAAAGTCAGTAGTTAAGAGCTTTCTGGGCTAACGCCGGTTCATAAAGCTCTTAACTACTGTACTCTAAAGTACACTAACACCCATAAACTACCTATGTACCCCTAAACCGAGGTCCCCCCACATCGCCGCAACTCGATTACATTTTTTTAACCCCTAATCTGCCAACCGCCACCTACGTTATCCTTATGTACCCCTAATCTGCTGCCCCTAACACCGCCGACCCCTATAATATATTTATTAACCCCTAATCTGCCCCCCACAACGTCGCCTCCACCTGCCTACACTTATTAACCCCTAATCTGCCGTCCGCACGCCGCCGCCAGCTACATTATCCCTATGTACCCCTAATCTGCTGCCCTAACATCGCCGACCCCTATATTATATTTATTAACCCCTAACCTGCCCCCCACAACGTCGCCGCCACCTACCTACAATAATTAACCCCTAATCTGCCGACCGCAAAGAGCCGCCAGCTACATTATAGCTATGTACCCCTAATCTGCTGCCCCTAACACCGCCGACCCCTATATTATATTTATTAACCCCTAACCTGCCCTCCCTAACATCGCCGACACCTAACTTCAATTATTAACCCCTAATCTGCCGACCGAATCTCGCCGCTATTCTAATAAATGTATTAACCCCTAAAGCTAAGTCTAACCCTAACACTAACACCCCCCCTAAGTTAAATATAATTTACATCTAACGAAATTAATTAACTCTTATTAAATAAATTATTCCTATTTAAAGCTAAATACTTACCTGTAAAATATATTCTAATATAGCTACAACATAAATTATAATTATATTATAGCTATTTTAGGATTAATATTTATTTTACAGGTAACTTTGTATTTATTTTAACCAGGTACAATAGCTATTAAATAGTTAAGAACTATTTAATAGCTAAAATAGTTAAAATAATTACAAATTTGGAGGGGCGTGTCCGAATGGCGTACCTAACCAGTCGCATTTACTGTTAGCTCTGTAAGATTTCTCTAGAAACCGCCGTTTTAGAGCTTTCAACAGCAAGTCTTGACATAAGCTATTGTTGCCTAACATAAGGTGAACATAACCCAACTTCCCTTCCTCCGTGAAAACGGAGACACAGTTCGGAAGCTCAATACCTAAGGCGGCGGCCTACACATAGGTAGCAACCCCCCCCCGGCTCCTCCGGGTTACCAGTGCCGGCAGCGGGAGACTGCCTTACTGTCCTTCTAAGCAACAATGCAGAAGCAACATTGCATAGACCAACATATTATTACTAAGCGCACAACATGAATGAGCTTTATTCAGCAAGCTACCGGGTAATGGACTACTCTAAAATGGTGACCACTTGGGAGATAGAACTGGAGCAGGACCTTAATTTACGCTTCGCTAAGCTGGATAGTCTGCTCGACAAAATATGCCAAAACCAGCCTTGTCAGGTCGCTACAGAGAACGCTGGCCACAGGCATTTACACTCTGCCACATCAAATCCAGGTATTGCAGCGCCCGGAACAAAAAATGGAGTCCAGAGAGGAGCAATAATGGAGGTGAGACCTTTACACTTACCCGTCCTACCACAGCCACAGGAAGAACGGGTGGCTGCCGGTGTCCCCCGAGAACCCGATCACCTCATATATAGTAGAGAGGAAGCGTTGTATGGCTCACAGGCGGTGCCGGGGGGGCGCGGGGGTGGCTGGAAGCCACTCGCATACCATACAGCTGTCTGATGTGTCCGCATGGCTCCTACCTGACCACGGGGAATCAGCTGGGACTATACTAGGCGATGGGAAGGGTATTGACAAAGGCCCTGTATTGCATCGCAGTAGAGCCCAACCAATATCAGCACCACCAGAGCTGCTCGCAGTGCAGGAAAATATCAAAGGTGCATTGGCTGTCACTTCACGATTCTTCCCATACAGTAAGCCAGAGGAGGAGAGAGGCTCAGAATTGGAGATAGCCGCTATCGCTCTGGGACTGTGCCTTCACAATGTTCACACACCACCAGCTCCATACGAACATGAGATTATTAAGCCAAATACCCCCACCAACGGCATATCAGACGCAACCTCATGGAGCACACAACTTGACACAGGCTGAAAAACATAGCATTCTCGCATGCCCAAAACTCATCTCACTCAGCTAAACCTGTGCTACCATGTTAAGTCTATTTTGCATAGTATCCCCCAAAAGCTTTCTCTTTATGGTAAACTCCCTCAAACCCTGTAAAATGTTCGTTTGCCTCCTTCAAACCCTGTAAAATGCATGAACAATGTTGGCGCTTGTAATCACTTGACCCTGAATCATCATATCTGGCAGCAACCCTCCTTTAATGACTACGATTGCATTCCCATACTTTATATGTTTCTAGAAATTACTGTGTTCCAAGTCACTGGAGACGCACATAAGTTGCACTTAGTAAGGGCCCAGCTCCAAACCCTTCCTCTTCAGGAATCTTTTTTGTCGCTTCAAACGGATCTTCAAGGATCATTGAACTTCAATCAAAATTCCTTTCCAGTTAGAATCTTCAAGTTATGGATTTCAAAGTTTTCAACATTCTTCAAGTTCCTGTTTCAAAGACTTCTTAAATTTTCAATCCAACATTGGTTTCTTTGTTTTACCTACATGTTCCTTTGTTTGGGGAACTTTATGTTTATTTTTTGCATAAATTCAGAAAGAGGACAGTTTGGGTCTTACTGGTCCTTATTTGGATATGTTAATGACTCTGATTGGTCTTATTTGTCACTGTCCACTTAAAATGTTATCTCATTGGTCTCCATTTTTCTGGCAGTTTGTTCTTTGTTTTATTTTTAAATGTTATATGATGTTTTAACTTTACTTTTAAATGCTGTCCTGAGCAGTAAATTGAAGGATTATGCAAAAAAAAATAAAAAAATACTTATCTTATTTAAGGATTTTTAAATGTCTATGTGTAGCTAAATAAAAAGCAATATAATTTACTTAAAAAAAAATAAAATAAAATAATAATTACAAATTTACCTGTAAAATAAATCCTAACCTAAGTTACAATTAAACCTAACACTACACTATCAATAAATTAATTAAATACAATACCTACAAATAACTACAATGAAATAAACTAACTAAAGTACAAAAAATAAAAAAGAACTGTTACAAAAAATAAAAAAATATTTACAAACATCAGAAAAATATTGCAACAATTTTAAACTAATTACACCTACTCTAAGCCCCCTAATAAAATAACAAAGCCCCCCAAAATAAAAAAATGCCCTACCCTATTCTAAATTACTAAAGTTCAAAGCTCTTTTACCTTACCAGCCCTGAACATACAATACCCCCCCCCAACATTACAACCCACCACCCACATACCCCTAATCTAACCCAAACCCCCCTTAAATAAACCTAACACTAAGCCCCTGAAGATCATCCTACCTTGTCTTCACCATACCAGGTTCACTGATCCGTCCTGGCTCCGATATCTTCATCCAACCCAAGAGGGGGCTAGACATCCATCATCCGATGGCTGAAGAAGTCCAGAAGAGGGTCCAAAGTCTTCATCCTGTCCAGGGAAGAAGAGTAGATCCGGACCGGCAACCATCTTCTTCCAAGGGGCATCTTCTATCTTCATCCGATGAGGACCAGCTCCATCCTGAAGACCTCCACCGCGGACCCATCTTCATCCGGCAACTTCCAACTGAAGAATGACGGTTCCTTTAAGGGACGTCATCCAAGATGGCGTCCCTCGAATTCCGATTGGCTGATAGGATTCTATCAGCCAATCGGAATTAAGGTAGGAATATTCTGATTGGCTGATGGAATCAGCCAATCAGAATCAAGTTCAATCCGATTGGCTGATTGGATCAGCCAATCGGATTGAACTTGATTCTGATTGGCTGATTCCATCAGCCAATCAGAATATTCCTACCTTAATTCCGATTGGCTGATAGAATCCTATCAGCCAATCGGAATTCGAGGGACGCCATCTTGGATGACGTCATTTAAAGGAACCGTCATTCGTCTTTCAGTCGTCGGCCAGGATGGATGTTCCGCGTCGGAGGTCTTCAGGATCCTGCCGCTCCGCTCTGGATGGATGACGATAGAAGATCCCGCTTGGATGAAGACTTCAATCGGATGGAAGACCTCTTCTGCCCCGCTTGGATGAAGACTTCTACCGGATGGAGGACCTCTTCTTGCTCCGCTTGGATCAAGACTTCGGACCCTCTTCTGGACCGATCGCTGAACCCGGTGAGGTGAAGACAAGGTAGGGAGATCTTCAGGGGCTTAGTGTTAGGTTTATTTAAGGGGGGTTTGGGTTAGATTAGGGGTATGTGGGTGGTGGGTTGTAATGTTGGGGGGGGGGTATTGTATGTTTTTTTTTACAGGCAAAAGAGCTGAACTTCTTGGGGCATGCCCCGCAAAGGGCCCTGTTCAGGGCTGGTAAGGTAAAAGAGCTTTGAACTTTAGTAATCTAGAATAGGGTAGGGCATTTTTTTATTTTGGGGGGCTTTGTTATTTTATTAGGGGGCTTAGAGTAGGTGTAATTAGTTTAAAATTGTTGTAATGTTTTTCTTATGTTTGTAAATATTTTTTTATTTTTTGTAACTTAGTTCTTTTTTATTTTTTGTACTTTAGTTACTTTATTTCATTGTAGTTATTTGTAGGTATTGTATTTAATTAATTTATTGATAGTGTAGTGTTAGGTTTAATTGTAGGTAATTGTAGGTATTTATTTAATTAATTTATTGATAGTGTAGTGTTAGGTTTAATTGTAACTTAGGTTAGGATTTATTTTACAGGTAAATTTGTAATTATTTTAACTATTTTAGCTATTAAATAGTTCTTAACTATTTAATAGCTATTGTACCTGGTTAAAATAAATAAAAAGTTACCTGTAAAATAAATATTAATCCTAAAATAACTATAATATAATTATAATTTATATTGTAGCTATATTAGGATTTATTTTACAGGTAAGTATTTATCTTTAAATAGGAATAATTTATTTAATAAGAGTTAATTAATTTCGTTAGATTAAAATTATATTTAATTTAGGGGGGTGTTAGTGTTAGGGTTAGACTTAGCTTTAGGGGTTAATACATTTATTAGAATATTGGTGAGCTCAAGTCGGCAGATTAGGGGTTAATAATTGAAGTTAGGTGTCGGCGATGTTAGGGAGGGCAGATTAGGGGTTAATACTATTTATTATAGGGTTAGTGAGGCGGATTAGGGGTTAATAACTTTATAATAATAGCGGTGCGGTCCGCTCGGCAGATTAGGGGTAAATAAGTGTAGGCAGGTGGAGGCGACGTTGTGGGGGGCAGATTAGGGGTTAATAAATATAATATAGGGGTCGGCGGTGTTAGGGGCAGCAGATTAGGGGTACATATCGATAATGTAAGTAGCGGCGGTTTACGGAGCGGCAGATTAGGGGTTAATAATAATATGCAGGGGTCAGCAATAGCGGGGGCGGCAGAATAGGGGTTAATAAGTGTAAGGTTAGGGGTGTTTAGACTCGGGGTACATGTTAGAGTGTTAGGTGCAGACGTAGGAAGTGTTTCCCCATAGCAAACAATGGGGCTGCGTTAGGAGCTGAACGCGGCTTTTTTGCAGGTGTTAGGTTTTTTTCAGCTCAAACAGCCCCATTGTTTCCTATGGGGGAATCGTGCACGAGCACGTTTTTGAGGCTGGCCGCTTGCGTAAGCAACTCTGGTATCTAGAGTTGAAGCTGCGTTAAATATGCTCTACGCTCCTTTTTTGGAGCCTAACGCAGCCTTTATGTGGACTCTCAATACCAGAGTTATTTTTATGGTGCGGCCAGAAAAAAGCCGGCGTTAGCTTTTCGGGTCCTTACCGACAAAACTCTAAATCTAGTTGTTAGATTTCTGAAAAGGGAATATTATTTGCAACTGAGCCTATTTTGGAAGTTATTGTATCACACCAAACCATTTTTTTAAAAAGTGTTTCTGTCGTTAGGATAAAGAGTAGGTGTCAGAGTGTGCGCCTTGTCTTGTACCTTTGAAGATATGAATTCTGGGGGAGCGAGTTCCATTAATTAGAATTGATGTATATAAATTGTTATACAGAATTCTTACAAATTGATTAAAATGACCTTAAAATCTAAAACTACCCAGAGATGTAAAAAGATGATCCCATGAAATTGAATCAAAACTTTTTTTATTTCTAAAATGTATTTCTATTATCAAATTTTTTATTTGTTCTTTTGTTATCCTTTGTTGAAGAATAAACTTGAGTAAGCTGATAGGAGCTAAGGAGTGTGGACATGTCTTTAGCATTCTATGGCAAAAGGGTTTGCAATGATATATAAAATTGGTTTTAGCATTGTTGCAAACTATGCTGCCAGAATGTTAAAGAGATGTACATACTCCTGAGTTCATTTAGGTTTATCTAACAGAAGTAAATTAGAAAGTGGTTTAAAATGCTCATAATATATTCTCTCCATTTAACTTTAATGTTGCCTTTACTGTCCCTTTAAGTAAAAGGTCTTTGTTATTAGTAATGACAGGAGATCCTTCTACCTTTATGTGTAGTGCCCTCAATATATTTCCTTAAGATGCATTAAAGGTATTGTATATTTGTACAGATGTTAAGAAGTTTATGTACAAACAATCTCTTTTTATACTTACAGACAGATGGCCTCACAAAGTGTATAATAAACGCTGATTTGGTTTGTAAACTTTTTTTGACACTTATTTGTGAATCATTTTAGAAAGTTGTGCAATAAACAAGTGATCTATTTATATATCCACTTATTTATGCATCTAAGTAACTATCTGTATATCATTTATCATCTATCTATTTATCTATCTATCTATCTATCTATCATCTATTTATCTTTCTTTTTATCTATCTCTCTATCAAATATTTATCTATCATCTATTTATCCATTTATCTATCTTTCTGTCTATCTGTTTATCATCTATCTACCTCACTATTGCACCTGTGTCATATAGTTCACAAAATTGTTTAAAGATTTGTGACCATTTGGTTTTAATGACTGAAATATTATTTATTTATATTTTTTAGCTTTCTACAGATACGAGTGCTGTGATAGCTCTTCTAACAGATGTAAGAAATTATAGTATAATAATATATTTCTATGTATACCTAATAAACTGCTACAATTGTCATTGTGTTTAATGTACATGTACTCAAAAAATAGAGAAGAAATTAAGAGATTAAAATGAATACTCAAAAAATTATACATACTATTACACTGCCAGAAACTAATTGCTTTTACTGCTTTTGATTTACCATAAAACATTTTAAGCTTCTTCCATAAACAGTAAACATTAAACAAAGTCACACAGAAAATGTTTAATATTCTTTTACATATGTTGAGTATATACTGGTAACACTTTTGTTGTACTAGCAGAAGAAAAAAATAAATAAATTTAAATAAAAGGTTATTTATTAATATGTCAGTAGACGTGCATTTGCTTGTTACAAATACACATTTGTTAGCAAAACACGGATATTCGTCTTGTTTTTTTACAAAATGGAGGTTTAAATCGGCAGCTCCCAGGGCAAGCACTAAAGGAAAAGGTCGTTTAGTGCAGACTTTAGGAGCTGTTGTGCTAAGCTTCCTATTAGCTCTGTGAAGTAGAGGAGAGGGTTAGCACAGCTCTTCAGTGCGCTAAAACTTAGTATAAAGCTACAGGTGAGCATTTTCACTTGTAGTTTTGAACCTTTACATTTTTATTAAAAAATTATGTAAATGTTCCACAAATGGTCAGTAGTCATTTCATTTTAAACAAGATGAATACCAAATAGCATGGGCACTGAATAGTCTACATACAAAGTATTTTTAACATTTGGAACCAAAAATGTAGCCAAACAGAAAATGATGCCTGAGCACATGTCTATATGTCAGTTTATGTTCACTTGTGTTACTATTTTAACCAGAGGATAATCTGACAGTGCATTTTTTAGGGGTATTCTCTAATAAAGACATAACTCCTACCATTTGTAATATTGAAATATTTAGCAACGCATTTGATTTTAATATTCCTCATTTTTTTCTTGCAGCCTTCAAATACTGTGGATAAAATTTTTGACCTTGTAGATTCTTTGGTAATATACATTTAATTAAACCTCTAAATTTCTATGTTCTTTTCAAGTGTTTTATATCCTGAAGTTCTACATTGTGTATTATTGTCTAAGGTGATCTGCACTTTACTGCATGCACCATTAATACAAAACATGCACTACTTTGGAATAATTTTATATACCAAATGAACACATATTTACTTGTAGGAATTTTAATTGATAATCAACAAAACAATGTATTCTGTAGCAGAAAGACAAAACATCTTAAAATATATAAGTTACTGTAAATAAATGTATTCCCAATGCATATCCCTAAATTAAATATAATACTTTTTATATACTTAAATGTAATCATATTTAATTATATCCTTCTCTAAAAATAAATGTGACAATATAGACAATCTGTAAGTACATACATATATACACATATAGATACATACATATAGCTACACTCACTCACACTTATTTACAGAAATACATATACACCTATGAGCCCTTCCCAGCCAAGCACCTGTCATATACCATTTCCCTTTAAATATATTTTATTTATTTATTTTCAATAACAAACCCAGATTGTCTGGAAATACCAGATTGTGCGCTATTCTTTGCACAATGTTACACTAAGGATAATGTACCCTGCTCTATCTGTTGTGCACCATTTGTAATTTGAGTGATTTGTCTTCATGTCGGCAAGTTTTTGATCATTGGGCCAATAGTGTCTTGTAAGACTCTAATTTTTTTAATTCAAGGCTAATTCAATTGATATGAAAACCTTCTTAAAACCTCATCCCTCATGTGTTTCCATATGACTTAATACTGATGGAATTTGACAACTGTATTTAAAGGGACACTGAACCCACATTTTTTCTTTCGTGATTCAGATTGAGCATGACATTTTAAGCAACTTTCTAATTTACTCCTATTATCAAATGTTCTTCATTCTCTTGGTATATTTATTTGAAATGCAAGAATGTAAGTTTAGATGTCGGCCCATTTTTGGTGAACAACCTAGGTTGTTCTTGCTGATTGGTTCATAAATTCATCCACCAATAAAAAGTGCTGTCCGGAGTACTGAACCAAAAAAAGCTTAGATGCCTTCTTTTTTAAATAAAGATAGCAAGAGAAGGAAGAAAAAATTATGATAGGAGTAAATTAGAAAGTTGCTTAAAATTGCATGCTCTATCTGATTCACAAAAGAAAAAAAAAATTGGGTTCAGTGTCCCTTTAAATCCACCAGAGATCACAGGGTTCAATGTCCCTTTAAATCCACCAGAGATCACATTATCATGCAGCTTATCAAATAATTTGTGGAGTTTTCACATGAAGTCCCTAAGATGTTGGTACTAATTTTGTTGTTTAAAGGGACAGTAAATTCATAATTATAGATTCATGATGTAGACAGAGCAAACAATTTAAAACATCTTTCCAAGTTACTTCTATTATTTAATTTGCTTCCTTCTATTGTTATCCTTTCCTGAAATGTTTATATGGGAAAGCTCAGGAGCAGCAAATAACCTAGGTTCTAGCTACTGATTGGTGGCTCTGTATCACGGATTAAAAAGCTAATTCTCTTTGTAAAGACTCAGTGAGTGCCTTCCTTTATCCGATATTTTATATATATATATATATATATATATATATATATACACAGATTGTCATTGGCTCAGTCGTGCATTGCTGCTCCTTCAACAAATGATACCAAAAAAATTAAGCAAATTTGCTAATAGAAGAAAACCTGAAAGTTGTTTCAAATGGTGTGCTCTAACTAAATCATGAGAGACAAATTTTGAGTTTCATGTCCCTTTAAATGTTTCTGGTGTTTCTCATTCAAACTTTCAGGTTGTTTAATTAATATCATGGTTTACTAGTTTAATTTAAAGAATAATATAAAATATAGTTTAAATCACAATTTTATACTATAAAACCTATAATTTGATAATGTAAAGGTTTTGATGATTAAGACTGTTACTTATAAAATTATACATAACAATATGAAAGATTTAATGTAAAATTCTTGATTTTATTTTTTTGCTATTTATTGGAATCAATGTTGCCTGCAAGCAGTTGTGTGCTTTGTTATATTCATGTAGGGGCAGAACCCCCTGCTGCCAAACATTTTGTCTCTAACTTGCTTTATATATATTTCTCACAACTGAAGTACAGGGCGTCTCGGAGTAAAATAGGACACCACTAGACAACCAGAGATCACTGATGTACAACAAAACTGATAAACAATATATTCAGTCAGCATAGACATGAGAAGGCATCATTGTCTAGAACTAACTCTTATAATTCCCTGCCTCTCAGTTCTGTAGCCCTAGGCAAAAGCACAGCTGTATTTGTTTTACATTCTCTCCTTGCTCACTTATGTTTTGCTTCCTTAAAGATCTATAAAAAAAATATTGAGGAGAAAATTATGATTCTCTTGTAATTTTTAGCATGTTTTGCCAAATTTTCCAATAATCCTACTCTTGATTTGTTCACTTAATTAAATTAAATGGCAGCAAATTAATTGTAATGTGGAATAGAAAATGAAGTCAATAAGCAGCAAAGTAGCACACAAGAGTTTGACTGATCAAACAATTGTTGATGATGTAGAATGTAAGTTTATATATTATATTGAAAATTATAGATTTCTTAAATTTCTTTAAATAATCAAAGATTTGGGATCTTAATGCATGTTTGTTATCATTTCATAAAATTGTATATTTAGGTGCTATTTAAAACTAAGTGAGACATAATAATATTAAGACATTGACCCCATTTATAAATTTGTGCATGCAGCTTCAGGGCTGTTGCAATGCAGGTTTGCTAATGCTTTTTAATATGTCTGTAACCACAGATGTCAAATATCCTAAACTCATTTGTCAGGGATGACTGACAAGCCCTGCTCTTGCACAAATAATTATGTGAAAGAAGGACATGTGGAAGCACAAACTTTACTTGTACAATTATAAATTCTGTCAGAAATTGCTGTATTGGAGGCCCCATGCAGACCTTGATAAATGAGGGTTATTATGTAATAGCTAACACTTAACTGATCTTCAAAATATTTTTTGGCAAATGTTAAAAACAACCTTTAAGTCTTGTGTTTTTAATTTCTAGGGCAAGACATTTGGCTGCACCCTGACTGATCTATTAAGTAAAGATAAATTGGTGAGACAAATTGCTTATATTTTGCATATAAAAATCTGTAAATGTGCATCAAGGTTGTGTGTTAGTTATAATGCTGGAATAAGTGTTACTTTTTTGTTTAATACTTGGAATTTTGTTTACAAAATTAATAGATAATATTAGGATAAATAGTCAACAATAGTTATGACCCTTACTAACATAATAACATAGTAGATGAGGTTGAAAGAAAGACAAAAGTCAATCGAGTTCAACCTATACAAATTTTAATATACATACAAAATAGCTCCCCTTGAGCTTAAATGAATCCTATTAAAAAGATGACCCATTTAACACAAGCAATCATATCCCTGAATTCTGTTTCTAGACAGAAATGTATCTATGTCCTTTTTAAACATATCTAAGGTATAAACCGCCTCAGGTAATGAGTTCCGCAATTTTATTGCTCTTAAGTGAAGAAGCATTTACATTGCAGGAGATAAAATCTCCTTTTCTCCAGGCTTAAAGGGATACTAAACCCATTTTTTTATTTCATGATTCAGATAGTGCATGCAATTTTAAGCAACCTTCTAATTTGCTCCTATTATCATTTTTTTCTTGCTATGTTTATTTAAAAAACAGAAATGTAAAGCTTATGAGCCGTCCCATTTTAGGTGCAGCACCATGGATAGCGTTTGATTATTGGTGGCTGAGGGAGAGGGATGGGGGAATAAGTTTTGGGAAAGGGATCAGGGAGGGGGAGGGTATTGAGGGGGGTAGCTACACTATTAAAATAATGTTGTTGTTTTTTATTATTTATTAAAAAAAGCCATATTTTGAGCAAATTGGGTACTGGCAGATAGCTGCCAGCACCCAAGATGGCAGTAAATAGGTAGGGGTAGGGGGGAGGGTTATAAAACTGTTTGGGGGGATCAGGGAGGTTGGGGGCTAAGGGGGATCCAACACTGCAGAATATATATATATATATATATATATAAATATCTATATATATATATATCTATATATTTTTTTATTTTAGTATTGGCAGACTTTCTGTCAGTACTTAAGATGGCAGTAACAATTGTGAGGTGGGGAAGGGAAGAGAGCTGTTTGAGAGGGGTCAGGGAAGGATCAGGGGGTGGGACGTGTCAGGTGGGAGACTGATCGCTACACTAAAGCTAAAATTAACCCTACAAGCTATGTAATTAACCCCTTCACTGCTGGCATTATACAAGTTAGGTGTGCAGCGGCATTTAGCGGGTTTCTAATTACCAAATACCAAAGCCATATATGTCTGCTATTTCTCAACAAAGGGGATCCCAGAGAAGCATTTACAACCATTTGTGCCATAATTGCACAAGCTGTTTGTAAATAATTTCAGTGAGAAACCTAAAGTTTGTGAAAAAGTTAATAATTTTTTTATTTGATCGCATTTGGCGGTGAAATGGTGGCATGAAATATACCAAAATGGGACTTGATCAATACTTTGGATTGTCTACTAAAATAAAAATATACATGTAAATAGTTATTCAGGGATTCCTGAAAGATATCAGTGTTACAATGGAAATAGCAAAGTGCTACTTGTACATATTTCCCTATAACTTGCAAAAAAAGCAAAGAACATGTAAGCATTGGGTATTTCTAAACTCAGGACAAAATTTATAAACTATTTAGCATGGGTGTTTTTTGTTGATTGTAGATGTGTAACAGATGTTGGGGGTCAAAGTTAGAAAAAGTATGTTTTTTTTTTAATTTGTTCATCATATTTTATAATTTAATTTATAATAAATAATATAATGTGATGAAAATAATGAAAATTTTAGAAAGTCCATTTAATGGCAAGAAAAATGGTATATAATATGTGTGTACAGTAAATGAGTAAGAGGAAAATTAAAGCTTAACAAAAATACCGCAATGAAAATTGAAAAATGGTCTGGTCACTAAGGGGTTAAATAAAGATAGCAAAATAATGAAGAAAAAATGATAATAGGAGTAAATTAGAAAGTTGGTTTAAAATTGCCTGCTCTATTTTAGTATCCCTTTAAGGCTGGAGGAAAAAAAGGTTTAGTCTCCTGCAACGTAAATGCTGCTTCACTTAAGAGCAATAAAATTGTGGAACTCATTACCTGAGGAGGTAGTAACTGCTAATAACTTAGATACATTTAAAAATGACTTAGATACATTTCTGGCTAGAAACACAATTCAGGGATATGATTGCTTGTGTTAAATAAGTCACCTTTTTAATGGGATTGATTTAAGTTTAACGGGAGCTATTTTGTAAGTATATTAACATTTGTATTGGTTGAACTTGATGGACTGTTGTCTTGTTTCAACCTCATCTACTATGGGTTTAGTATCCCTTTAAATTGTGAACTCTTGTCACATACAATTTTCTTGGTATACATAGAAGAACTTCTGCCATCTCTGTAAATGGGCATTGAATATAATTATATTACGTAATCATATCACCACTCAAGTGCATTTTTTCTAGAGAAAACATACCCAGTTTGGCAGCCTCTCCTCATTTCTTAAATTCTCCATACCCATTATTAGTTTTTTGGCCCTTCTCTGAATGTTTTCTAATGTCTTTTTTTAATATTAGTCCCCAGAACTGTACTCCATACTCTAGGTGAGGTCTTACTAGGGATGTATATAGTGACAGAATTATGCTTACCTCCCTTGCATCAATGCCTCTTTTAATACATGCTAGTATCTTATTAGCCTTAGAAGCCACTGCACTGCATTGTGCGCTCATCTTTAGCATGTTACTACTACAAAATTCCTTTCCTCCCTTATTTTGCTAAGTCTAGTTCCATTTAAATAATAGATTGCCTGCTTATTTTTACTTCCAAAATGTAGAACCTTGCATTTTACAGTATTACATCTAATTTTCCATTTACCTGCCTATTCTTCTAATTTTTGTAGATTCCCGTGTAAATCAAGTTCATCCTTCCCTAACCTAATGATCTTGCACAACTTTATACCATCGGCAAAAATAGAGATTTTGCTATTTAATCCTTGCTCCAAGTCATTAATAAAAATATTAAAAAGAACAGGGCCTAGTACTGATCCCTGGGGGACTCCACTGATTACCTTTATCTAATCTGAGTTTGATCTGTTTACTACTACACATTGCTCCCTTTCTTTTATCCAGTTATTTATCCATGACCTAACATTTTCAGCTATTCCCAGTCTCTTCATTTTGTACATTAATCTCTTATGTGGCACTGTACCAAACGCCTTTGCAAAATCCAAGTATATCACAACAACTGATTCCCCTTTATCTATATTTTAACATACTTCCTCGTAGTATCTAATTGAATACATAAATATGTTTTTCAAAAATAAGATTCTGTTTAGTAACAACATATTATTCCAAAAATGACAACAACAACAAAAATATTGGTGCAATGTACATATAAGATTGTGAAGATATCCTACATAAAAACAAATCCCTATGATTTTATAGTCAATTTTGTAAGATGTATTGCAAGCCAATATAGAAAACTATAGAAGCAATTAATCCAAAGCATATAAGAAAGTAAAAATTCCTCACTGAATTGAAAAACAAGAGGGATTTGGTAATGAATTTAGATTAAAGGTAAATGTTAGAAAGAAGTGACCAGAAGATGTTACAATTGTAAGAGGATCTAATATAAAACCTGTTAGTAATTATGAGGAATAATCAGCATTATCAGGTTATAGGAGCTGTGTTTAATGGGTGTTTTTACACATTGTAAAGATTAGATGCTGGCAGTGGAGGCTCCTCCATTTGTGCACTGTCGCACGTGAACCCCCAGGGGGCAGAGGAGGGAGAAAAAAAACAAGCCAAAAATAAAAAATAAAAAATTAGAAAAAAAAAAAAATATTAAAAATTTTATATAAATTTTTTATTTATATTGTTTTATATTATTAATAATTTATTATTTCCCACAAGTTGTGTGCTGTCCTGCTGTCTGTGTCACTCTGCAGTATGGCATGCTATGTATATGTATACAGAATACAGTATATTGCAATTTAAAACGATACAGGCAGGAGCAGGCAGGAGCTAGGACCGGGTGGACTACACCACACCACCACGGCGCTCGTAGCTCTGCCTGCTCCTGCCTGAGAGGCTGAGTCATAGTATTGACTCCAGTCTCCACCCCGCAGTCGCACGTGCGGTAAGGAGCCCTATATGCCTGCACAGTGATCTCAATGTATTCACTGTGCAGGCATAGCTCCTCCCCAGCCCCATGCCTATAGAGGCATAATCGCACAGGCTGAAATGTGCGACTGGGTTCAGCCTGTGCTCTGTCTCCTCCCCCAGCTTCTGTGATACGCTGGCACTCTGCATGTGATGGCCCCATGAGGCTCCTCCCCCTCACCTCCTGAAGTGTTTTTGGGCCGTTCAGACAGACTCAGAGCAGGGAAGCTAACATGGCCGTTTTTAAGTGAGGTATGGGCTTTCAGCATGGAGGAGACAGCCAACAAGTATGTAAGTTTATTACTTTGAAAAATGCTCCGTTTTTTTTGCTGCTTGTTTTAGTGCTTCTTTGAGTTCTTTCCCTACTGCATGGTCATATAACACAGTATCAGTCAGTCTCATGTGTCTCCAGCAAACTTTTCCTGCTTTTGTCTGTAGATCACTGTTATCATGAAAGAGTGGGGAAAGGGGAGAAGTGTGAGGTAGTGGTTAGTTTAACTGGAACTTACTGCATTCAATTTATATAAAAGCTAAAAGGTCAGATAAAATTAAAATGTGCTCCCTTCTAAAGAAAAAAAAAATATATAAATTTAAATTGTGTGTATGTATTTTATATGTGTATGTGTAGTGTATGTATGTATGTATGTATGTATGTATGTATGTATATGTCTGTGTGTGCATATATGTATATGTGTGTGTGCATTTATTTTATGTATATAAAATATGTATTTGTGTGTGTAACAGTGTATATGTATTTGTGTGTATGTATATGTGTGTGTGCGTGTATATATACACACATATGTGTGTGTGTGTGTGTGTATATATATATATGTATATATATATATATATATATATATATATATATATTATATGTATGTATATATATATATATATATATATTATATGTAGGTATATATATATATATATATATATATATATATATATTATATGTATGTGTGTGTATATATATATATATATATATTTATTATATGTGTGTATATATATATATATATATATATTATATGTATGTATATATATATATATTATATGTGTATATATATGTATATATATATATATATAATATATATACATACATATAATATATATATATATATATATATACACATCTAATAAAAAAAAAATATATATATAATATATATATATATATATATATATATTATATGTATGTATATATATATATATATATATATTATATGTATGTATATATATATATATATATATATATATATTATATGTATGTGTGTATATATATATGTATGTGTGTATGTATATATATATATATATATATATATATATATATATTATATGTGTGTATATATATATATATATTATATGTGTGTGTATATATATACTGTGTGTATATATATATATATATATATATATATACACACACACATTAAAATGGGCGGAGCCATCTGAGGGGGTGGGGCTAGTGCTCCCCCATCTTCAAAAGTCACCAGCCGCCACTGGATGCTGGTATTTAAAATTTTATATGACAACTAAAACCATTCAGTTAAAATGTTTTAATAATAAAAGTGATTCTATTTGGAGTTAAAATAACTTATACACTTATGAGTGAGATTTATCTTCTTTTGTAGGATGCACAAACTAAAAATAAAGTTAAATCAAGTGCTTAATGCGATTTTCGTGAGGGAACTCGTCATCCACTATATATTTTTACCTTTTCTATTCTGTCTTCTAACTCCTTTACCTCGCTCCTTGTTCCGTATAGAGTAAAGGATATTTAAAAAAAAACACTATTTTGCTAATTTAGAGATTTTGACACCCTTTAAGGTTTGAGGATACTTCAAAAGTGAATTAGGAGGACTTAGGGTATAAAATGGTAAAATTTTGAAAGTAATTGAGTTGTAGTGTTTTAATGATTCTTTGAGTGCATATAAGGTATATTACCTAGAAGACCATGTTTATAACAAGCTGATATTTTTTTTAAAAAAAGGGTTACTGTTCCTATTACTATTATTATGATAATGATGATTATTTTAGATAAAATCTGTAAGATTATTTTAGGGGTTTTTTATTAATGGAGAGTGGAATTCATGTACATCTTCTGTTAAAGATTTGTTTTGTTAAAAAAAAGTTTTGGGATAGCACAGTTAAAATCTTACATTATATGATGCAAGGTAAAGTCATTTGATCTCGAATGATTACATTAATTTAAAAAACAAAAAAACAATCTTTCTAAGAATATTGCTTTTTTCCAAATTTACCTAATACATAAACCATATTGGATTTCAGAATCAACTTCCAGCAGATGTACAGAAACTTGTTGCAGGACTGTTGAAAGTAGATGTTTGTGTAAGTATAGCTATTTATTTCTCTTTTCCCACAAGAGGGTACCTATAGGTAAATAAGAAATATGGATCCTTGTGTGTTTACTTGATAAACTTTAATTTACAAGTATACTAAGGATACCTTCATCAACGTTTTTCTTTAGCTTGAATAAATTCAGTTACATAACAAGGTCGGGGGTAATCACCAAAAATCAAATAACTTTCATAGCTAAAAGGTCTTTGTATCATATCATCAGTTGCTCTTTTGTACTTACAAAAACCCGGAGACTGATATTCTTAAATCACTATATCTCCTTGTCATTAAAATGGTCCTCTAAGAAAAAAATATACTTATGCATTAGACCGAGGACTTAAACAAAAACACACAGTTATTTAGACGTGTCATAAACTGCATTTACTAATCCTGTTAGTTCCACGGGTATCACTTTATGACTTCTTAGCCTTCTTAATTCCCTCATGCATGATAGTTCACAAATTATAAACTAAATCAATTAAGCAGACTAAAGGACATTCTAAATTAGGGTTCTGAAACCTTCTATATAAGTGATCGGTCTAAGGGGCCGATTTATCAATCAATCAGGATAATTGCTGTCCGCTTCCTCAGAGGTGGCGGACAAGTTAAGGAGCAGCAGTCTTAACTCCTGATTCCGGCGAGTCTGAAGGCTTGCGCGGAATAAGCAGCATTGACTGCTTGATAAATCGGCTTAATAATTTACTTCAGGGTTCTTCCGATAATATCAGGTATTGTCTCTATAACAGTGAATTTGTCTCAGTATATTGATGGCTTTCTCCAAAATTACGTTAAACAGCTACCTTCATATTTTAAAGACAACAGAGAATCCTACATTGTCTTAACCAATTAACATGGGATAGCCAGTACACTCTAGTCACCTGTGATGGATGTGGCCTTGCGCTATACCAGCATAAGCCATGATTTAGGTCTGGAAGCAATCAAATTTTATCTAGATACAGATCATACACTACAGAAAGAACAGAAAGATTTCATCTTAGAAGGTATAAAGTTTATTTTGGAACAAAATTATTTCTCATTTGAGGAACACTTTTACTTGCAATTAAAGGGAACCGCCATTGGCACAAGATTCGTACCTAGCTATGCAAATTTGTTTATGGGTCATTGGGAACCATAGGTGCGAATCTTGTGCTTTACCAAAGATATATTGATGATCTGATCATGGTATGGAAAGGAGAAACACAGGAACTAGAAACCTTAATATCCGAGATGAACAACAATCAAATATGTTTACAATTCACTCATACACATAGCCAACAGAAAATTACCTTTTTAGACATAGAAATCTTAGGGGAAGAAGTTGTCACCACTACCCATTTTAAAAAAGTAGATGCAAACAATCTAATTCATTATAAAAGTTGCCACTTACAGAAGTGGAAAGATAATATCCCGAAAGGATAATTTTTTAGGATTAAAAGAAACTGTTCCAGACCTACAGATTATGAGAACCAAATATTACTCCTAGAACAGAAATTCAGGGAAAGAGGCTATGACCCAGTAATCACATTAAAAGCTAAGATGGCAGTAAATAATTGAGATAGAAGTAGTCTATTATTGAATACAAGAAACAGAGATATTTCTACTAACAGTAAGTTAGACCAAACACAAATAGATATCCCTTTCATCACAGACTATAATTGTGATAAGAAAATAATCACAAAAATTCTAAATAAACATTGGCATCTAATCCTAACAGACCCATTGATTGGTGACAAAGTCAAAGAACGACCCAGATTAATATATAAAAAAGCACACAATTTTAAAAAACTACTAGCCCCCAGTGAACTGAAACAGAATAAATGTAAAGGATACCAGCAAAATCTAAATGGGACTCTATTGCAAGGATTGTTTCGTTGTTTTGGCTGCAGGTCATGTCAGTTCTCCAGTCAAATTAAATTCTTAATTTCTCCATCTAACAATTATAAACTAGTAATAAAGGACACTATAAGATACGAGGATAAAGGGGTTATGTATGCCATCAAGTGCACATGTAACAAAATCTATTTAGGTGAAACTACTATGACACTTAGAGAACATATAAGGGAACACATCTCCTGTATAGATAGATGAACCCTAGACACATATCTGTACAGTCACTTCAGGGAAGTTCACAACAACAATCTCCAACATTTCAAATATTGGGGTATTATGAAAGTGAAGTCAGACTGGAGAGGTGGTAATCTAGAACGGAAGTTGCTCAAACTAGAGGCAGAACTTATCTACAAGATGGATACATTAAATCCTTTAGGACTAAATTCAGAAATAGACATCTCTCCCTTCTTGTAACATTGTTACACTATGTGTATATTATCAAAAAGAAATGTTTCTATTTGCATGTTATTTACCCTGTCCAGAAAGGATACATTTAATTGTACATATTATTACAGTGTGTCATCTATTATAGGTCTAGATTGCGAGTTTTGCGTTAGAGGCTATGCGGTGCTAACGAGCCGTTTTCTCTCACCGCTCACTTACCTGCAGCGCCGGTATTACGAGTTTTTACAAACTCCGCGTTAAAAGGCAAGAAGTTAGCATTGAGCAAAATTTTGCTCCTTACCGTACTCCAATACCAGCGCTGCTTAAATCAGTGATGAGCTGGTCGTACGTGCTCATGCACAATTTCCCCATAGGAATCAACGGGGAGAGCCGGCTGAAAGAAAGTCTAACACTTGCAAAAAAAGCAGCGTAAAACTAAGTAATGCAGCCCAATTGATTCCTATGGGGAAATAAAAGTTATGTTTACACCTAACACCCTAACATAAACCCTGAGTCTAAACACCCCTAATTTTACACTTATTAACCCCTAATCTGCCGCCCCTGACATCGCCGACACCTACATTATATTTATTAACCCCTAACATGCTGCTCCGGACACTGCCACCACCTACATTATACTTATGAACCCCTAATCTGATACCCCCAACATCGCTGCCACCTACCTAAATTTATTAATTCCCTAATCTGCCACCCCCAACGTCGCTGCCACTATAATAAACATATTAACCCCTAAACCACCTCACTCCCACCTCGCAAACATTAGTTAAATATTATTAACCCCTAATCTGCCGTTCCTAACATCGCCGCCACCTACCTACATTTATTAACCCCTAATCTGCCGCCCCCAACTTCGTCGCCACTATTTTAAAGTTATTAACCCCTAAATCTAAGTCTAACCCTAACACCCCCTAACTTAAATATAATTAAAAGAAATCTAACAAAAAATTCCTATCATTAACTAAATTATTCCTATTTATAACTAAATACTTACCTATAAAATAAACCCTAAGCTAGCTACAATATAACTAATAGTTACATTGTATCTAGCTTAGGGTTTATTTTTATTTTACAGGCAAGTTTGTATTTATTTTAAATAGGTAGAATAGTTACTAAATAGTTATTAACTATTTAATAACTACCTAGCTAAAATAAATACAAAAGTACATCTAAAATAAACCTATCCTAAGTTATACTACACTATAATTAAATGAATTAACTAAATTAACAACAATTAAATCAATTAAATTAAATTTGCTAGGTAGTTATTAAATAGTTAAAGGGACACTGAACCCAAATTTTTTCTTTCGTGATTCAGATAGAGCATGCAATTTTTAGCAACTTTTTAATATACTCCTATTATCAATTTTTCCTCATTCTGTTGGTATCTTTATTTGAAATGCAAGAATGTAAGTTTAGATGCCGGCCCCGTTTTTGGTGAACACACTGTGTTGTTCTTGCTGATTGGTGGATAAATTCATCCACCAATAAAAAAGTGCTTTCCATGGTTCTGAACCAAAAAAATAGCTTAGATGCCTTCTTTTTTAAATAAAGAAAGCTAGAGAACGAAGAAAAATTGATAATAGGAGTAAATTAGAAAGTTGTGTAAAATTGCATGGTCAATCTGAATCACGAAAGAGAAAATTTGGGTTCAGTGTCCCTTTAATAACTATTTAATAACTATTCTACCTAGTTAAAATAAATACAAACTTGCCTGTAGAATAAAAATAAATCCTAAGCTAGCTACAATGTAACTATTAGCTTAGGGTTTATTTTATAGGTAAGTTTTTAATTTTAAATAGGAATAATGTAGTTAATGATAGAAATTTTATTTAGATTTATTTAAATTATATTTAAGTTAAGGGGTGTTAGGGTTAGACTTAGGTTTAGGGGTTAATACATTTAGTATAGTGGGGCGACGTTGGGGGCAGCAGATTAGGGGTTAATAAATGTAGGTAGGTGGCGGCGATGTTAGGAAAGGCAGATTAGGGGTTAATAATATTTAACTAATGTTTGCGAGGCAGGATTGTGGCGGTTTAGGGGTTAATATGTTTATTATAGTGGCGGCGACGTTGGTGGTGGCAGATTTGGGGTTAATAAGTGTAGGTAGGTTGCAGCGACATTGGGGAAGGCAGATTAGGGGTTAATAAATATAATGTAGGTGTCGGCGATGTTGGGGGCAGCAGATTAGGGGTTCATAAATATAATGTAGGTGGTGGCGGTGTCCGGAGCGGCAGATTAAGGGTTAATATATTTATTATAGTGTTTGCGATGCAGGAGGGCCTCGGGTTAGGGGTTAATAGGTAGTTTATGGGTGTTTAGTGTACTTTTTAGCACTTTAGTTATGAGTTTTATGCTATGGCGTTGTAGTGTAAAACTCATAACTACTAACTTTAAAATGCGTTAGGACTCTTGACAGGGTAGGGTGTACTGCTCACTTTTTGGCCTCCCAGGACAGACTCGTAATACCGGCGCTATGGAAGTCCCATAGAAAAAAAGACTTTTTATGTAAGTCATTTTGCGGTAAGGCCAAGAAAGTGTGTGATGACCCTAAACCTTCAAGACTCGTAAAAAAGCAGCGTTAGGACCTGTTAACGCTGCTTTTTTTACCCTAACGCACAACTTGTAATCTAGCCAATAGTTTGTAATATAAAGTATTTATTTACATGCTATTTATCTTGTTTAGATAGATCACACTGTATGGCAAATTTAATATTGGTCATTATTAGTTATGTAAAGGAAGGGCATTTATTACAAATGTTATGTCAATATGTCCACTATTATGGAAAATTCTACCTTAAGAATACATATGTACCAAAGAACAAAAAATTCCACCTTTAGTAAATTTTGGAGACAATTTGTATCCAATGGGAATAGAAGGAGGCCTTTATATGGAGCAAAGCAGAATCACAAAAATATAAGTCTTGATAAAGCCCACAAGTGGGCGAAATGCATTGACCAAGACACAATTCTGCTTTGCCACTTTGACCAGGACACATTGCTGCTTTGCCACCAGGTTCTTAAATATACCTAGCCCGAGAAGTTCCAAATTCGAACAGAGGGAGGTATATGTGGACCGAGAACTTTTTGCTGCATATTGGCTTGTACCAACAAAGTGATCCATCAAGCCACTACGAGTGGTATTCTTCAATTTCTTTAATACCACAATCAATAGTGGTATTGTCACATTTCAGCAAGTGACCCTTGACCAAGACACCATACGGCGAATATGCCAACACGTCAATCAGACGGAGCTAAGAAGGGTAACTAAATGTAAATGGGACATACGAGCCGATCTCAGCCGAGAACTACATAATCCACTTGGAGCGGTGAAAAAAGTTTTTCCAAGAAGGATAACGAGTGATTAATCCAGCTGAGAAGTGGTAAAACTTACAAACCACTGAAAATTTCATCAAAAGGTATATACCATTACAGTCATTCTCGGATACACAGAAGGTTCAGACAGGAGGATCTCTTTACCTATAAGGTACATAATACAATTTCTAACCTTAATAGGAGATCCCGGTACATATCTGAACTTTTTAATCCTTGTGTTCTATCATTTGTGGTTATTATTATATGATATAAATCACTATATTTTATGTTAGCAATATTTTAGGTCATTTGTTCAGGAGACGTCCCTCCTTTTTTACCTTATTTTTATTTATATATAATAAAAAAATATTATATAACCTATTTGTGCCATAAGTCCAAAAATTGATTATTAGATACACTTATTTTTACCTTAATTAGTATTGCAATACATTTGTACTTGACCCTAGCTTAGGAGCGCTGTCACAATTTTTTGGTTTGTTTTATCACGTTATCTATTTATCCTGGAGGGGATATTTTAGTGTCAGGTGGGTCCCCCCTGTTTTATCTTGGGCGCTCCATCCTTTATATATTACCAATTCTTCAAATTACTGGTCTTACCCATTACTGTGTTGCAACACCATGTTTACTGGGTTGTGAGCACTGTCCCCTAAGATGTGCACTTGTGAGCGTGCATATTTAATATTTAAGGAGCTCAGAGCTAAAGATTTAGTGGTCACAGTGTTCCTACCCTGCAGCCAGAGATTAGTTTGATTAGTTTTATTTATTCTTAAAACTAATTTTTATTTCTCTTGTGTGTGCTATAAATCTGTACCATGCATGGACTTCAGTAGAGGAAGGAAGAAGTAGGTGGCAGTGTCACACAAACATGTACTTTGTCTCAGACACACACTCACATATATCTACACACAAATACATATGCTTACACCCATTCACATATTCTACACACATATATACATATGCATACTCACACATATATCTACACACAAATATACATATGCATACCCACACTCACATAAATCTACACAAAATATAATTAGCTGAAAGGAATGGTATACCATAGGCAAGGGTAAAGTAAAAGTTCCTTTATTGAAAATTCCAAATTGGATAAAACAAAACCAAGAGGTCCATAGTAAAACACGCACACTTACAAGGAATACAAGTATGCTAACATGTTTTGGCACAGAGCCGTAATCGTAGCTGACAAAAACACCTGTGTCTGTAATTTTAAATCAATACTCTGAGCCAATTGGTAGACTGACGTCCATTCCGATGGCAGTCAGTGTGGGTGTGTAGGTACTATACTATTCCTATTGAGCCAGAGATAAAGAGCTTCTTTTAAGCAGCTATATATACAGCAATATACAAAACATTGCTACATAAGTATATATAAATCTAATAAATAGATCTAGCACAACGTGGCAAAATGATGTATATATTGTAAATAACATCATAACCTTAGTATATTAGAACCTAAAAAGAGGATGTGGTATGTGAAAGTATTGATACAATAAAAGCTGAACACAACGCTCAAAGGCATTTGTCACTCATTGATGCCTAGTCTTTTGTCATCCACTGAGGCTACTTCATTCCAAAGGACTTAAAAGAATTGAACTTTGTGTTTTTTATACCCCCCCCCCCTTTTAAAAAAAAATATTTTTCTATTTTTTGATACGTATCCATGCTTTCAATTAAGGTGGTATATTAGGTCTTGTTCCTGTTCTTTTTTATTTCTATACTATAGCATGTTCGTTTTTATAAGGAGTGCTTGTTTTTTAAGAGTCTACACACCAGTATCATATGTTGATTTAAAGGGAGATGTCCCGACTCCCTATTACTATTTTCTAGCAAATAATATTTTTAGATACATGCTATTTCCTGTTTTATTGTACATTTAGTAGCTTTTAATAGATAGTATCATTTGTGAATAATTTCTTTACTAGATATCTATGAATAAATGTGTTTTTTACTTTTAGCTCTATAGCGCCCTCCATTTTTTCCCACATATTATTGCCTTTATTATATCCATCGTGAGGGAGGTGGATTAGGAGTGGCCATATTGTAATTTGTGCTTAGCGCTGTTCTTATCTGTTTTCTTCAGTACTCTTGGTCTGTGACATAGCATTGTCTGAAATAAAAATGACTGTTCAAACAGTATTAACGACCCGTGAAACAGCCTATGATGTGGCTGTTTAAATTGTGTGTATATATATATATATATATATACACACATGGAAGAGTAGAAACAAATATGTTGGGGTATAGTATGAATGAAAGGAAAAACAACATACACAAGAACTGCAGAGCAATATCCAAATACAGATACAGTTGCACACATATGATCATATGTACATATGCAAATGGTGGCAATGATCAAATACAGTTGGGAAGAGAGAGATGCCAGGAGAATATCCTATTTCCAATAATTGATTAGATCATATTCAGATTTAAGGCCAGTAGTAACCCGTGTCCATAGTTTAAATATCCAAAACATCTCTCTCTTCCCAAGCATTTTACTTTAATCTCCTCCCCTTGAGGGGTGTACTATCTGCTTGATCACTTGCCATCTGAATGTGGTATTGCCCTTTTGGTGTATGCGAGTAAAATGTTTCACCAAAGGAGTACTTGCTTCTCCTATCTTAATGGTTGAGAGTTGATTCCTTATACGGGTATTTACATCAGTAGTGGTTAATACTACATATTGAAGGTGGCATTCTATGCAGGTTAACAAATAAATTACGTAAGATGCGGGGCAGTTAAGACAAGCATCTATACTGAAGGTCTCCCCTGTAGCTTCAGAGCAAAAGCTCTTGGAGAGGATGCCACATTCACAGGGTCTACATCTTGACCTACCAGATCTATACATCCCTTTATGGGTCAACCAAAAGCCACTCTGTGGAGAAGACAATGGGGGTAACTCAGATGGAGAAAGATGATTGCCCAAGTTTTTACATCTCCTGTAAGAGCAACGTAGACCATCATTGACACAATTGATCAATTTATCATCAGCTGACAGCATGTTGAAATATTTTTTGACTATTTTACAAATAGCACTATACTCATCTCTATAAGCAGTCACAAACGTGACTTTATTGCATCTCATGGTGTCCTGAATTTTATGCGATTTGGAGGAATTAGAAAGGAGAGCCCTCCTATCTACCAGATCAACCTGTTTCTGTGCCCTATCTATCACATATTTAGGATATCCTCTCTGTTGCAAGTGAGTTCTCATTGCCTTGCTCTGTTCTCTGTATACTGAGTATTGGGTACAGTTTTTTAACTCTGACTAATTGACCCTTTGCGACTGCAAAAGGTACATGTTTGGGGTGTCAACTCCTGGTGTGGAGGAGTGTGTTTTTGGTGACAGGTTTCCTGTAAATGTCACAGAGGATGTGTCCCTGTTCACTCACTGTAAGAGTGAGATCTAGATAGTTGATACATTTTCTTTGTATATCAAAGGTGAATCTGAGACCAAGGTAATTGTCATTGATATACTGTCTGCATTTGGAAAGTTCTTTGTAAAATCGTATACTGACATTATTTAAAGGGCATTTACCTTTTCATCTGATTTGTACTCCGGTTTAGGACACAAGTATATACCTCCTCCTTTATTCTTACACAAAAATATACATATGCATATACACTCTCACATATGTATACATACAAATATACATATGCATACACACACTCACATATATTTACACACAAATATACATATGCTTATACACAATCACACACACATATATATATATATATATATATATATATATATATATACAGTATATATTGTGTATATATATATATATATATATATATATGCAAACACACATATATCTACACAAATATCATATGCATACACACACTCACATATACAGTATCTACACACAAAGATACACATGCATACACACACACAGATATATCTACACATAGATAGCTCCTGGGTGGTAAATCGCCATAGACCTAGTTGATGAGCTGTTGTTCATTCCTGGTAGAGTGCTTCTTTCTTCGTATGCAAATTAATATGACCCTAGGGAGGTCTCCCTATGGGTAGTGATGTCACAAACCTAAAAATTTCGGTTCGCGAACGGCGGACTCGAACTTCCGCAACTGTTCACGAACCGGCGAACCGGGCGAACCGCCATTGACTTCAATAGGAACTTTAAAACCCACAGGGAATCTTTCTGGCCACAATAGTGATGGAAAAGTTGTTTCAAGGGGACTAACACCTGGACTGTGGCATGCCGAAGGGGGATCCATGGCAAAACTCCCACGGAAAATTACATAGTTGATGCAGAGTCTGGTTTTAAGCCATAAAGGGCCTAAATCACCTAACATTCCTAAATTGTTTGGAATAACGTGCTTTAAAACATCAGGTATGATGTTGTATCGATCAGGTAGTGTAAGGGTTACGCCCGCTTGACAGTGACAGACCAGGCAGGCAACTTCAATTAGATTAAGTTTTTTTTTTTAAATATTTACACTACTGTTATAACAACTAAGATTGGTGGCACTAGTTGGCAAGTGGGCCTGGCACACACGCTGGCAGGCAGGCAGGCAACTGCAATTAGATTACACTAGCTGAATGATGTTTCACAGTCAAAAAAGTTTTTTTTTAAATATTTACAATACTGTTATAACAAATATGATTGGTGGCACTAGTTGGCAAGTGGGCCTGGCACACACGCTGGCAGGCAGGCAACTGCAATTCGATTGCACTAGCAGACTGATGTTTCACAGTCAAAAAAGGTTTGTTTTTAAATATTTACACTACGGTAACAACAAATATGAGTGGTGCCACTAACTTGGCAAGTGGGCCTGGCACACATGCTGGCAGGCAGGCAACTTCAATTAGATTACACTAACAGACTGATGTTTCACAGTCAAAAAAGTTTTTTTTTTAAATATTTACACTACTGTTATAACAAATATGATTGGTGGCACTAGTTGGAAAGTGGGCCTGGCACACACGCTGGCAGGCAGGCAGCAACTGCAATTAAATAACACTAGCAGACTGATGTAAAAGTTTTTTTTTAAAAAATTCACACTAATGTTACAACAGATATGAGTGGTGGCACTGAGGATGGAAGTAGGCACAGTATATGCTGGGAGCCTGAAACACAGGCTGGCACTAGTGGCAGGCTGGCCTGGCAACTAAAATTAAATAACACTAGCAGAGTGATGTAAAAGATTTTTTATAAAAAAAGTTACACTAATGTTACAACAGATATGACTGGTGGCACTGAGGATGGAAGTAGGCACAGTATATGCTGGGAGCCTGACACACAGGCTGGCACTAGTGGCAGGCTGGCCTGGCAACTAAAATTAAATAACACTAGCAGACTGATGTAAAAGTTTTTTTAAAAAAAATTTAGACTAATGTTACAACAGATATGAGTGGTGGCACTGAGGCTGGCAGTGGCAGGCTGGCCTGGCAACTGAAATTAGATTACACTAGCAGACTGATGTAAAAGTTTTTTTAAAAATAAATTTACACTAATGTTACACCAGATATGAGTGGTGGCACAGAGCAATTAATCACAGTATATGCTGTGGGCCTGACAAACAGGCCTGATGGAAAATGAAATTAGATTACACTAGCAAACTGATGTAAAAGTTTTTTTTTTTAATTTACACTAATGTTACACCAGATATGAGTGGTGGCACAGAGCAATTAATCACAGTATATGCTGTGCGCCTGACACACAGGCCTGATGGAAAATGAAATTATATTACACTAGCAAACTGATGTAAAAGTTTTTTTTTTTTTAAATTTACACTAATGTTACACCAGATATGAGTGGTGGCACGGAGCAATTAATCACAGTATATGCTGTGGGCCTGACACACAGGCCTGATGCAAAATGAAATTAGATTACACTAGCAAACTGATGTTAAAGTTTTTTTTTTTTTAAATTTACACTAATGTTACACCAGATATGAGTGGTGGCAGTGAGCAAGTAGGCACAGTATATGCTGTGAGCCTCACACACAGGCTGACAGGCAGGCAAATGCAATTAGATATAAAAAAAAACAAACAAAAAAAAACGACTGAAATTCTAGCCCTAAAAAGGGCTTTTTGGGGTGCTGTCCTTACAGAAGAGATCAGATGAGTCCTTCAGGACTGTAGTGGACACTGAATACACTAGCCTAGCTATCAATTTCCCTATAAAAATCACCAGCAGCAGCACTATCACTCCTCTCACTAAGAATGCAGGATCATAATGAATCTAAAATGGCTTCTGCCCAGGAGCTGGGAGGGTCTGGGAGGGAGTGTCTGCTGCTGATTGGCTGAAATGTGTCTGCAGACTGTGAGAAACAGGGTCAAAGTTTACTCAATGATGACGAATAGGGGGCAAATCGAACATCGCATATGTTCGCCCGCCGCGGCGAACGCAAACAAGCTAAGATCGCCGGGAACTGTTCTCCGGCGAACTGTTTGCAACATCACTATCTATGGGTGATAGGGGAAACCAGACGTGGACTCCTTGCCCAGTGTGCTTCGATAAATGTGGCTGCACCTCACTGATGAAGCCCATAGGAGGCCAAAACGACCGTCTGGGGTTTTCATGTTCCTTGTTCAGAGGAGAATTGTCTGGTATTTCGGGGCTGGACGGTCCTTACTTGGTGGGATCAGACTGATATACTTCAGGAAAGATTTCCTCTGTGAAAAGCACACTGGTCTAAAAGAAGTTGCTTCTGGGTGGTAAATAGCCATTGAATTAGCTGATGAGCTGTTGTTTGTTTCTGGTAGAGCCCTTCTCTCTTCGTATACACCCAAATATATATATGCTTATACCCACTCACATACTGTATATTTACACACAAATATAGAAATGCACACACACACGCATATATATCTACACACAAATATACAGTACATATGCATGCACACACTCTCATATATCTACACATAAATATACATATGCATATACACAGACAAATATATGTATGCATACAGTTACACATATATCTACACACAAATAAAAATATGCATACACGCACACACATATATATCAACACACAAATATATACAACCACATAAATGCACAAACATTATACATTGATACATAAACACACATATATCTACACACAAACACAGACACACATATCTACACACAAATATTTTCACATAATATGGGCTAGATTACAAGTGGAGCGCTAAATTATTGCACTCCACAAATGGGCAAATTTGCCCTTTTGTGGCAGTACAATAATTAACCAGCCATTGCAAGTGGCTGGTTAATGATACCGCAAGCTAGCGGGAGCATTTAGCACTCCGAAAATTAATTAGATCTCTGGTTAATTTTCTAAAAGTGCCCCAAATAGAGGGAATTTTACTTTGTTATACAAAAAAAAAAATCTAGCATGTTTTTAAATAATAAAAACAACTGCACTAGGCAGTTTTGGGGCTTTAAAGTTGGTAGGATTGGGGTGTGGGGTCTATGGGTAATATGTGTTTTCTAGTTATATAGATATAAGGAGAGAATGTACATTGTAATTTAATTATGTCCCCAACTTAATTATATTGTATTTCATACAGGGAAGCAAAGTATGTCAACCCTGTGTAAAGAGAGTCAATCTCTTAACTAATTGATAGGCAGGGGGGTGCTCTATATCCTAGCATAAACATAGATAAATATGAAGAGAAAATGGATATGTCAGAGCACACAGTGTAGCCACAAATTAAAGTGATGTGTAAGTGAGTTGGCTGGGTGCGAGCCAAGTGTAATAAAATATAACTTTTAATATTACAATTTAAAATAAAGTTGGTGAAAAAAATTCCACATATACAGTGCAAAGTTAAAAACAGTTAAAATTGAGAACTGAATGCTGAGATGCCCAGGTAACCACCTATAATGTGAGTTAAATGGTAGAGTCTGGCAGGGAGGCACCACAAAATGCTCACGGATTGCACAAAGGGCTAAGCTATAAAGAGGATTGACCTCACACAACAATATATCTATCTAGTGCAATACTGGAGCAGTGCCTAAGCTTGCCAGAGTCCCAATCTATAGTATGTCAGGTTGTGTAGTAATTGGAAAAACTCGAATATCAAATGTCAGATGTTGGACTAATAGTAAGTAGAGCCCATATCAAATACCGGACAAGTATACACTTAATAGTAGTAACTATGTATATAATTCCTATAAGGTACCCATACACAAAATAACCCACAGAGGCAAATAGTTGAGCATTCATAGAGAGCGCTAAGTGTTAATATGCCTTTTTAAACATATTAACACATAAATATAAATGTATATATTCATATACATATATATTTAAAAATGCTGCCCATCATTGGGCAACATACCTCCTTCACTGTAAGAGGTTCTGATGCCGTCTGTGAGCTCAATGCTTCCTAGCAATGTGAACGGAAGCTCGCGTTCGCATTGCGATTAACTTGCTCTGGTATTACAAAGTGGAGCGCTAATATCACTTGCATGCAAGCAATATTAAGTGCTCCACTTGTAATGTGGCCCTATGTATTTTCATCTGTGAGGGGTAAGCATCACTTTCTATAAACAGATATGAAATTGTATTTTTTTAACAGTATTCAGTTATGATTATTATTATGTTTTATATATTAAAGGGCCAGTAAACCTAGGAAATAATGTTATATAATTCTGCACATAGTGCAGAATTATATCACATTAGCTTAGCTCCAGATTTCTAAAGTGAAGGGTTAAGCAGATATCACGCAAAGAAAACAGAACACCGCTCTTGGTTCTACTAAGTGGGTCTGTTTTCTTCTCCTAAGCGCATCTGGGCACGCTGTCTAATCACAGCTGGCCTGATCGAGCTATTAAAATCAATGTAACTCACTCTCGCTACCAGACCAGAGCGGGAGCGAGCTACATTGATTTTAATAGCGCGATCGGGCACGCTGTGAATAGATAGCATGCCCGTGATGCGCTTAGCAGAAGAAAACAGACCCGCTCAGTAGAGCCAGGAGCGGCGTTCTGTTTTCTTTGTGTGATATCTATTTAACCCTTCACTTTAGAAATCTGGAGCTAAGCTAATGTTATATAATTCTGCACTATGTGCAGAATTATATAACATTATTTCCTAGGTTTACTGGCCCTTTAAATACATGTTTTATAGTGGGTTGGGAAGGCAGGGAAATTCCATTGTTGTTCTTTATCGCCTGATGTGGTATCTAACAGGGAAAAGTGTAGGGGGAGGGGGGCAAAGTAAAGGGGGCTCTGCAACTGCTCAATTCTATTGTGGCATTTAGCTGAAATAAATTGTGGTAGAGGGCCCTTTGGACAATTCTAATATGTCATATAGCTGAAATAAATGGGGGGATGCGGCCATTATTCCTATATTGGATAAATAAAAAATAAAAAACTGTTAAAATTATATTTACACTTTGTTAATAATAATAATTATTATTATTTTTTAAATTTAATTCACTGCAGAAAATCTTGGATGCCAATGGTGTATTAGATGGATTTGAAGGAAAATGTTATCTTCTGTTTTCTTTTGGTAAGTGAATCCAGTGCGCATTTTTCGACCATTAGTCTTTGAAGATGATTTTTAACAGGTGAACATAATTTTGGAGGAGGGGACATCAATAATAAATTAAGAAGGAAAACGTGTCATGTTTTATTTGCATCTTATTTTAGTGTGTAATGTTTGTCTCAGTGCACTTTATCAATGTACTATGTATCCAATGTTTATTTTCATGTACTGTATGTATAATAAAAATCTGTATTTATTAAGCACTTGTGAACTTAATGATTTGAAGAGACAACTATTGATTAATACATAACTCATACAGAAAGGTCAGATGATAAAAAAAAAAAACTATAAATGAAAAATATTTATGAAAAGTAAAACCATAAAGAGTATAGAATTGAATAGGGTACTATGGTTAGCAGACCTGGGCTGAATGACTCCTTGTTAATCATTGTAAGAGTAAAATATAATAGAGATAAATTAATTAATTACAATGACAACAACTGTATATGAGGAGAGGAAAAGTTTTTCTTTATTATCTTCTATCTATTTGATTTAATTAATAAGAAGGAATATTTACCAATGGTAAAGGTAAACCACTTAAACTATATTAAAAAAATAATCTTTATACTGCACACACACTTTATTTTTCTTTGAATCTCATCTTTGAAAATGTATAACAATTTTAGTTTCTGAAATTTTTTTTAGCTTTTGAAACATTTTTTCTTTTGTAGAAATCTGCGATTTGTTGTGCCTTCTTAATAAAGATCCACCAATCCCTATTGATGATGACTTGCTTTCTGGCTAAAAAAATGAACTAACTGTATCTGGAGGTAAGTTTATCGTAGACTAATTTCACTCCATTTCGTGGTTAGCTCAATAGTTTACTATCATAGCATTTAAAGTATAGGTTCCATGTTATTGTAAAACGATGTTCCTCATAACCTTGACAGATTTTAAGTATTTTGTCTTTTAAGCTTTTTAACTGATGTTTGACTGATATGTTTTCAGGAAAAGAATCACAGGCATTTTAATATAATTCACAAAAATGTTATCAAAGTCATGGAGTATACCAGTGGTAATATGACAAGAAAAAAATACTGGGTATAAAGATGATGTGGTTGTTCACGTTTTACAGTGTAATTAGGGAAGGAGATGAAAACATATTTCTGTCATATACATAACACAGAACCTGTGTGTATATATAAAGGTACATTCACAAACTCACATATACAGCCAGAACAGCCAGCACTCCTTTCTGCCTTCATGTTAATTGTGCTTAACATTATTAATGTTTCAATGTATTTTGCATTAACTATGACTTGTTCATGGCTATTAACCCTCATGGTATGAATGCAACGTACTAGAGACTCTTAAATATCATATTATCCAAGTTTATACTATTTCCCTACATTTAAAGTTGGACACAGAAAATGAAATCTTCATGTGACTATAACTTACAGAGGCCTAGATTTGGAGTTTGGCGGTAAAAGGGCTGTTAACGCTCCGCGGGCTTTTTTCTGGCCGCACCATAAAATTAACTCTGGTATCGAGAGTTCAAACAAATGCTGCGTTAGGCTCCAAAAAAGGAGCGTAGAGCATTTTTACCGCAAATGCAACTCTCGATACCAGAGTTGCTTACGGACGCGACCGGCCTCAAAAACGTGCTCGTGCACGATTCTCCCATAGGAAACAATGGGGCTGTTTGAGCTGAAAAAAAACCTAACACCTGCAAAAAAGCAGCGTTCAGCTCCTAACGCAGCCCCATTGTTTGCTATGCGGAAACACTTCCTACGTCTGCACCTAACACCCTAACATGTACCCCGAGTCTAAACACCCCTAACCTTACACTTATTAACCCCTAATCTGCCGCCCCCGCTATCGCTGACCCCTGCATATTTTTTTTAACCCCTAATCTGCCGCTCCGTAAACCGCCGCAACCTACGTTATCCCTATGTACCCCTAATCTGCTGCCCTAACATCGCCGACCCCTATATTATATTTAGTAACCCCTAATCTGCCCCCCTCAACGTCGCCGACACCTGCCTACACTTATTAACCCCTAATCTGCCGAGCGGACCTGAGCGCTACTATAATAAAGTTATTAACCCCTAATCCGCCTCACTAACCCTATCATAAATAGTATTAACCCCTAATCTGCCCTCCCTAACATCGCCGACACCTACCTTCAATTATTAACCCCTAATCTGCCGAGCGGAACTCACCGCTATTCTAATAAATGTATTAACCCCTAAAGCTAAGTCTAACCCTAACACTAACACCCCCCTAAGTTAAATATAATTTACATCTAACGAAATAAATTAACTCTTATTAAATAAATTATTCCTATTTAAAGCTAAATACTTACCTGTAAAATAAATCCTAATATAGCTACAATATAAATTATAATTATATTATAGCTATTTTAGGATTAATATTTATTTTACAGGCAACTTTGTAATTATTTTAACCAGGTACAATAGCTATTAAATAGTTAAGAACTATTTAATAGCTAAAATAGTTAAAATAATAACAAATTTACCTGTAAAATAAATCCTAACCTAAGATATAATTAAACCTAACACTACCCTATCAATAAAATAATTAAATAAACTACCTACAATTACATACAATTAACCTAACACTACACTATCAATAAATTAATTAAACACAATTGCTACAAATAAATACAATTAAATAAACTAGCTAAAGTACCAAAAATAAAAAAGAACTAAGTTACAAAAAATAAAAAAATATTTACAAACATAAGAAAAATATTACAACAATTTTAAACTAATTACACCTACTCTAAGCCCCCTAATAAAATAACAAAGCCCCCCAAAATAAAAAATTCCCTACCCTATTCTAAATTAAAAAAGTTACAAGCTCTTTTACCTTACCAGCCCTGAACAGGGCCCTTTGCGGGGCATGCCCCAAGAATTTCAGCTCTTTTGCCTGTAAAAGAATAAATACAATACCCCCCCCAACATTACAACCCACCACCCACATACCCCTAATCTAACCCAAACCCCCCTTAAATAAACCTAACACTAAGCCCCTGAAGATCTTCCTACCTTGTCTTCACCATCCAGGTATCACCGATCCGTCCTGGCTCCAACATCTTCATCCAACCCAAGCGGGGGTTGGCGATCCATAATCCGGTGCTGAAGAGGTCCAGAAGAGGCTCCAAAGTCTTCCTCCTATCCGGCAAGAAGAGGACATCCGGACCGGCAAACATCTTCTCCAAGCGGCATCTTCGATCTTCTTCCATCCGGAGCGAAGCGGCAGGATCCTGAAGACCTCCAGCGTGGAACATCCATCCGGACCGACGACTGAACGACGAATGACTGTTCCTTTAAGGGACGTCATCCAAGATGGCGTCCCTCGAATTCCGATTGGCTGATAGGATTCTATCAGCCAATCGGAATTAAGGTAGGAATTTTCTGATTGGCTGATGGAATCAGCCAATCAGAATCAAGTTCAATCCGATTGGCTGATCCAATCAGCCAATCAGATTGAGCTCGCATTCTATTGGCTGTTCCGATCAGCCAATAGAATGCGAGCTCAATCTGATTGGCTGATTGGATCGGCCAATCGGATTGAACTAGATTCTGATTGGCTGATTCCATCAGCCAATCAGAAAATTCCTACCTTAATTCCGATTGGCTGATAGAATCCTATCAGCCAATCGGAATTCGAGGGACGCCATCTTGGATGACGTCCCTTAAAGGAACAGTCATTCGTCGTTCAGTCGTCGGTCCGGATGGATGTTCCGCGCTGGAGGTCTTCAGGATCCTGCCGCTTCGCTCCGGATGGAAGAAGATCGAAGATGCCGCTTGGAGAAGATGTTTGCCGGTCCGGATGTCCTCTTCTTGCCGGATAGGAGGAAGACTTTGGAGCCTCTTCTGGACCTCTTCAGCACCGGATTATGGATCGCCAACCCCCGCTTGGGTTGGATGAAGATGTTGGAGCCAGGACGGATCGGTGATACCTGGATGGTGAAGACAAGGTAGGAAGATCTTCATGGGCTTAGTGTTAGGTTTATTTAAGGGGGGTTTGGGTTAGATTAGGGGTATGTGGGTGGTGGGTTGTAATGTTGGGGGGGGGGTATTGTATTTATTCTTTTACAGGCAAAAGAGCTGAAATTCTTGGGGCATGCCCCACAAAGGGCCCTGTTCAGGGCTGGTAAGGTAAAAGAGCTTGTAACTTTTTTAATTTAGAATAGGGTAGGGAATTTTTTATTTTGGGGGGCTTTGTTATTTTATTAGGGGGCTTAGAGTAGGTGTAATTAGTTTAAAATTGTTGTAATATTTTTCTTATGTTTGTAAATATTTTTTTATTTTTTGTAACTTAGTTCTTTTTTATTTTTTGTACTTTAGATAGTTTATTTAATTGTATTTATTTGTAGCAATTGTGTTTAATTAATTTATTGATAGTGTAGTGTTAGGTTAATTGTAGGTAATTGTAGGTAGTTTATTTAATTATTTTATTGATAGGGTAGTGTTAAGTTTAATTATATCTTAGGTTAGGATTTATTTTACAGGTAAATTTGTTATTATTTTAACTAGGTAACTATTAAATAGTTCTTAACTATTTAATAGCTATTGTACCTGGTTAAAATAATTACAAAGTTGCCTGTAAAATAAATATTAATCCTAAAATAGCTACAATGTAATTATAATTTATATTGTAGCTATATTAGGATTTATTTTACAGGTAAGTATTTAGCTTTAAATAGGAATCATTTATTTAATAAGAGTTAATTTATTTCGTTAGATTTAAATTATATTTAACTTAGGGGGGTGTTAGTGTTAGGGTTAGACTTAGCTTTAGGGGTTAATACATTTATTAGAATAGCGGTGTGCTCCGGTCGTCAGATTAGGGGTTAATAATTGAAGTTAGGTGTCTGCGATGTTAGGGAGGGCAGATTAGGGGGTTAATACTATTTATTATAGGGTTAGTGAGGCGGATTAGGGGTTAATAACTTTATTATAGTAGCGCTCAGGTCCGCTCGGCAGATTAGGGGTTAATAAGTGTAGGCAGGTGTCTGCGACGTTGAGGGGGGCAGATTAGGGGTTAATAAATATAATATAGGGGTCGGCGGTGTTAGGGGTAGCAGATTAGGGGTACATAGGGATAACGTAGGTGGCGGTCGGCAGATTAGGGGTTAAACATTTTAATCGAGTGGCGGCGATGTGGGGGGAGCTCGGTTTAGGGGTACATAGGTAGTTTATGGGTGTTAGTGTACTTTAGGGTACAGTAGTTAAGAGCTTTATGAACCGGCGTTAGCCAGAAAGCTCTTAACTCCTGCTATTTTCAGGCGGCTGGAATTTTGTCGTTAGAGCTCTAACGCTCACTTCAGAAACGACTCTAAATACCGGCGTTAGAAAGATCCCATTGAAAATATAGGCTACGCAAATGGCGTAGGGGGATCTGCGGTATGGAAAAGTCGCGGCTGAAAAGTGAGCGTTAGACCCTTTAATCACTGACTCCAAATACCAGCGGGCGGCCAAAACCAGTGTTAGGAGCCTCTAACGCTTGTTTTGACGGCTACCGCCGAACTCCAAATCTAGGCCAGAGAGATTAGGTTTTAAAATGTTTTAAATTAAAGATCACCAATGTAATCCAGTATGAAACTGCCCTGTAAGAAAAAAAAAGACAAACTAATGTTAATTATAAAATACTCTTTCAATATAAGAATTGGTTTATAGATAACCAGGGTCAGTGTAATACATTCAGAAAGCGCCCTCTAGAGTGTCTCCAAATTTTTTAAGCTCTTAAATCACTCAATCCACTTCCTATGTTATTCCAAGGAATTATTTCACTAAACTTATTCACTACAGCTCACTTTATTAATATGTTCCCCACATAATAACACAGGAACTGAGGATACTAGAAAGAGTAGAAAGCTTGGTAACATTTAAGAGATTTGAAGAAAAAACAAACACAAATACCACAAAAATAAATTTAAAAAATCTCAATAAAGAGAAAAAATATCAAAACCAAAGTTTTTTAATTAAGGCAGAACAATATTTAAAGATACCCTTCAATTCACATCTATTATCAAACACAATTTGTTCTCTTGTTATTCTTTGTTGAATAGTATATGTAGGTAGGCTGGCTCAAAAGCAATGCCTACTGGGACCTAGTTAAACAAGAGGCATATGTGCACAGCCACCAGATCAGCTCATCTGCTAGCTCTAATAAGTTTATTGCTTGTCCTGAGTCTACCTAGATATGCTTTATAAGATGACTTTAAGTTTGTGTTTAAATCCTTTAAAGGTGTTAACACATAGGGACAGAATATGAGTGTAATGATAACAGATGTGCAGAAGCAATATTGGGGGTTTTTTTGCGACTATTTACACGCATCAGAAGTAGCCCTAGTATTACACTAGTATTACACATTGAATGTAAATGAGTTCACTTGAGCGCAATCAAATTTGACTTGCTCAGAATAGCACCACATCAGAACTCTGGTTAATTGTTACTTTCAAATAAAAATTGGCACAAAACAAATGAAAAATACATTACACTCATAAAAACACCATCTAATAAAATTTATTTTAAAAATATTGCATGAAAAAGTTATAAGGGATCAAGGATATTATATGTCTCAGGTGTTAGAAAAAAAGGACTGCAAAGGGCTTTAACATAGAGATGCATACATATATTTGTCTAAAAATGTATCTTTATCTGTCTATCTATCTACCTATCTATCTACAGTGGGGCAAAAAAGTATTTAGTCAGCCACCAATTGTGCAAGTTCTCCCACTTAAGAAGATGAGAGAGGCCTGGCTGTAATTTTCATCATAGGTATACCTCAACTATGAGAGACAAAATGTGGAAACAAATCCAGACAATCACATTGTCTGATTTGGAAAGAATTTATTTGCATATTATGGTGGAAAATAAGTATTTGGTCACCTACAAACAAGCAAGATTTCTGGCTCTCACAGACCTGTATCTTCTTCTTTAAGAGGCTCCTCTGTCCTCCACTCATTACCACTCCAAACTCCACTATGGTGAAGACCAAAGAGCTGTCGAAGGACACCAGAAACAAAATTGTAGACCTGCACCAGGCTGGGAAGACTGAATCTGCAATAGGCAAGCATCTTGGTGTGAAGAAATCAACTGTGGGAGCAATAATTAGAAAATGGAAGACATACAAGACCACTGATAATCTCCCTCGCTCTGGGGCTCCATGCAAGATCTCACCCCGTGGGGTCAAAATGATCATAAGAACAGGGAGCAAACATCCCAGAACCACACAGTGGGACCTAGTGAATGACCTGCAGAGAGCTGGGACCAAAGTAACAAAGGCTACCATTAGTAACAGACTACACTGCCAGGGACTCAAATCCTGCAGTGCCAGACGTGTCCCCCTGCTTACATGTCCGGGCCCGTCTGAAGTATGCTAGAGAGCATTTGGATGATCCAGAAGTGGATTGGGAGAATGTCATATGGTCAGATGAAACCAAAGTAGAACTGTTTGGTAGAAACACAACTTGTCGTGTTTGAAGGAGAGAGAATGCTGTGTTTCAACCAAAGAACACCATACCTACTGTGAAGCATGGGGGTGGCAACATCATGCTTTGGGGCTGTTCCTCTGCAAAGGGAACAGGACGACTGATCGTGTATATGAAAGAATGAATGGGGCCATGTATCGTGAGATTTTGAGTGCAAACCTCCTTCCATCAGCAAGGGCATTGAAGATGAAACGTGGCTGGGTCTTTCAGCATGACAATGATCCCAAACACACCGCCTGGGCAACGAAGAAGTGGCTTCGTAAGAAGCATTTCAAGGTCCTGGAGTGGCCTAGCCAGTCTCCAGATCTCAACCCCATAGAAAACCTTTGGAGGGAGTTGAAAGCCCGTGTTGCCCAGCGACAGCCCCAAAATATCACTGCTCTAGAGGAGATCTGAATGCAGGAATGGGCCAACATACCAGCAATAGTGTTTGACAACATTGTGAAGACTTACAGAAAACATTTGACCTCTGTCATTGCCAACAAAGGATATATAACAAAGTTTTGAGATGAACTTTTGATATTGACCAAATAATTATTTTCCACCATAATTTGCAAATAAATTCTTTCCAAATCAGACAATGTGATTGTCTGGATTTGTTTCCGCATTTTGTCTCTCATAGTTGAGGTATACCTATGATGAAAATTACAGGCCTCTCTCATTTTCTTAAGTGGGAGAACTTGCACAATTGGTGGCTGACTAAATACTTTTTTGCCCCATTGAGGATTAATTTTATTATTGAACAACAACCATGTTCTCAATGAACCCAAAAAACTCATTAATATCAAAGCTGAATATTTTTGGAAGTAGTTTTTAGTTTGTTTTTAGTTTTAGCTATTTTAGGGGGATATCTGTGTGTGCAGGTGACTATTACTGTGCATAATTATTAGGCAACTTAACAAAAAACAAATATATACCAATTTCAATTATTTATTTTTACCAGTGAAACCAATATAACATCTCAACATTCACAAATATACATTTCTGACATTCAAAAACAAAACAAAAACAAATCAGTGACCAATATAGCCACCTTTCTTTGCAAGGACACTCAAAAGTCTGCCATCCATGGATTCTGTCAGTGTTTTGATCTGTTCACCATCAACATTGCGTGCAGCAGCAACCACAGCCTCCCAGACACTGTTCAGAGAGGTGTACTGTTTTCCCTCCTTGTAAATCTCACATTTGATGATGGACCACAGGTTCTCAATGGGGTTCAGATCAGGTGAACAAGGAGGCCATGTCATTAGATTTTCTTCTTTTATACCCTTTCTTGCCAGCCACGCTGTGGAGTACTTGGACGTGTGTGATGGAGCATTGTCCTGCATGAAAATCATGTTTTTCTTGAAAGATGCAGACTTCTTCCTGTACCACTGCTTGAAGAAGGTGTCTTCCAGAAACTGGCAGTAGGACTGGGAGTTGAGCTTGACTCCATCCTCAACCCGAAAAGGCCCCACAAGCTCATCTTTGATGATACCTGCCCAAACCAGTACTCCACCTCCACCTTGCTGGCGTCTGAGTCGGACTGGAGCTCTCTGCCCTTTACCAATCCAGCCACAGGCCCATCCATCTGGCCCATCAAGACTCACTCTCATTTCATCAGTCCATAAAACCTTAGAAAAATCAGTCTTGAGATATTTCTTGGCCCAGTCTTGACGTTTCAGCTTGTGTGTCTTGTTCAGTGGTGGTCGTCTTTCAGCCTTTCTTACCTTAGCCATGTCTCTGAGTATTGCACACCTTGTGCTTTTGGGAACGCCAGTGATGTTGCAGCTCTGAAATATGGCCAAACTGGTGGCAAGTGGCATCTTGGCAGCTGCACGCTTGACTTTTCTCAGTTCATGGGCAGTTATTTTGCGCCTTGGTTTTTCCACACGCTTCTTGCGACCCTGTTGACTATTTTGAATGAAACACTTGATTGTTCGATGATCACGCTTCAGAAGCTTTGCAATTTTAAGAGTGCTGCATCCCTCTGCAAGATATCTCACTATTTTTTACTTTTCTGAGCCTGTCAAGTCCTTCTTTTGACCCATTTTGCCAAAGGAAAGGAAGTTGCCTAATAATTATGCACACCTGATATAGGGTGTTGATGTCATTAGACCACACCCCTTCTCATTACAGAGATGCACATCACCTAATATGCTTAATTGGTAGTAGGCTTTCGAGCCTATACAGCTTGGAGTAAGACAACATGCATAAAGCGGATGATGTGGTCAAAATACTCATTTGCCTAATAATTCTGCACTCCCTGTATATATAAAATTCATTGGAGCCCTTTGCAGTCAAGTAGCTGGAACTATGTAAAATAATATTTATTCAATATTCATATTTAATTAAATGTTAAACTGTGTATTTACTGTAAATATTTCACACTTAAATGTTCTGCACATAACAATATATTCTATGCATATAACACCCTATATAACCTTACTTTTCTATTTATACACTCTTATCTTTTATTGCAGGATCACCTTAATTAACCCACGGGAGAAGATATTTTGCAATCTTTGCTCTCTATTAAATTGTTTTTCTTTTTCTTTTTATGATGCAGTGATTCCTCTTCTGTTAATCTGTTGCCATACATCTGTTACTTTTCTATCTTCTTCAATAAATGATTTTTGCAGAGAAACATGTGTCTGTTTAATTTTCTAAATTGCTTTAACTTACAAATACAGTTTTCATGTTTATCACATTGCCATGTCTTGCAAAGTCAAAATATGTGCAGCTTTTCAAGCTTAAAAATGTCTCTTATTTATATATCTACTAAATATTTGAAGGATAAAATAGCATTTGAATATATTGAATGCAGGGTTTGAGTCCAGTAAAAATACATGAGAACATAGTTCCCCCTGCAAAAATAGTCCCTCCCTTCATTAACTGGAGAAGTAATATCTCTACTGCTGCTTCCCTCCCGAATCCTGCACCCACCCCAATTCAAAATGTGACCACTTCCTAGCCTATGCTGGAATGTTGCTATGGGGCCGGGGCGGGACTTGGGAGGGAAACAACAGAACATCCTCTAAGCTGGACGTGCAAGGAACAAAGGTCCATCGCAGAGAGGAGAATCAAGAAGAGCAAAAACACAACCATCAGCAGCAGTAGGAGATGTAATAGATCAATTACAAAACATATCATAAGGAAATGGAAGGTAACTTGTTATTTAGGTGATATAACAATACAATTATTATGTACTATTGGGCATGGGCATCTGCAGGAGGGAGGGGACTCTGCTCTCAGTCTGTCTGTGTCATACTCATATAGTATAAATAAAAATGTGTCACAATGTAAAACAATAACAAACACAATACCGTGATGTGAAAATAAAATGTGTTAAAAATAATATTAAAAAAATCCAATACCGACCATAAATCAAAAAACAAATATCAACAGTCCTTTGATGTAAAGTGAGAGAGTCTTTATTTTCAGAAAACTCCTCAACAGTTATCCTTAAAGAAAGAGAAAGAGATCATAGCATAACTCTGCATATAATATGATACAATTTAACACCTGTGTCAATCCTACTCACGTGTGTGGGAGCTAAAACTAGCTCTAGTGTAAGCGCTCAAAAAAACATATCTCCCAGATTACAGCCTATAATTTATTAAAAGCATTAAAAACAGACAGACATCACATAAGGGTTTTGCTGCTGTGGCAAACACCCACACTTCTTGTATGTAAGTTCTATACAAACTGAACCACAAAAACACAGAGGGTTAGAAGTCATTGCCAGTAACAAAGTGTACCCCTCTTGGTTACCAGTCTGTATTAGCTCTCAACTTCGACAAACATTTCTCTGATCAAGTTCAGCATTTTTAAGGAGCTCTCTTCCTTTGAGGATAACTGTTGAGGATCTTTAGAAAATAAAGTCTCCCTTTATATCAAAGGACTGTTTATATTTGTTTTTTTTATTTATGATTGGTATTGGATTTTTGTATATTATTTTTAACATATTTTTATTTTCATACTCATTTAGGGGTAGACTTATCAAGTAGCGGATGCTGCAATCTACCCCCAAAGTTTCAGGTCCGCCTGAAACTTAAGTTAAGAAGCAGCAGTCATAAAACCACTGCTCCTTAACTCATCCCCCACCTATGAGGTGGCAGACGGCAATCATCCTGTTCGGATACAATTGGCTGTGAATATGCAGGGGGTGGCAATGCACAAGGATTTTTTATGAAATGCTTGTGCAAGGTTAAATGCCAACAGCGTATGCTGTTGGCATTTAGCGATGTTGGGCTGACATTATTTGCTACAGAGGATCATGTCCGTCCGGCATATGATAAATCTACCCCTTAGTGTCTAGAGGTCTCCAAAGCATAAAGCTGGCTGTGTATGTGTAACAATGCACCTAGTGGTCTTTTTTATGTCATCTGTGTGCATATACACCTGGTGACCTGTGTTTCCTATAACTCTATACCACTTACCTGTTACTTCTTTTAATCACACACACACAGAGCTTAGTCCGTTTACTTTTAAACTAAGGACCACTTAAAATTCCTAAGGTTTGCCTTTCTAAACAGGTATTACCAGTTTGTGGAGATCCTGTTTTTACCACAGCCTCTAGGATATTTATTACGGTTGTGGGGGCCTTACTAATAGTAATGCTAGATCAATGCATTTCATTCGCTCCTTACTTAAACAACATTCTGGTTCAGGCACCTTCAGCAGGCTGTCCTCCAATGGCTTTGCAGTCATAATATGGCATTTATCTGCAAAAGAGCTGTTTGATTCCTCAAACTCAAGTAACAAACCAACAGGCATATGCTTGACTTCAGCACACTCTCATTCCTTCTGTTGCTCATTGCATAGAAGTTCTAGGACTCATGGCGATATCTACCACAAGGTATGGAAAACATTTTTTGACCTGGTATGCTAATAAAGAATATTGTTAGAATAACTTTCAAATCTCTAGATTTCTTGAGTTTCTAGAGGACGGTTTGTAGAAGGGCTTAACAGCCAATTCTCATACTGGCCTAGGCTGTTCTGTTTCACATTAAAATAGCCAACATTCCTGATGTTCAGACCTTTGTTCAGGCTATGATTAGACTGTAATTTGTACTAGTTACTTCTGCTTGGAATCTTAATCTGGTTTTGAGCGTACTTTAAGCATGGGTTGGACTTCAACTTCTGTCCTAGAAGATTGTTTTCCTTTTAGCCATTTCTTACTCTAGAAGGGTTTCTAAGCTGTCTGCTCTTCTTTGCAATCTTTCTTTCTTATTTTTTCTTTAAGATATATGGTTCTGCTATGAACCAGTTATTCTCTTCTGAATGTAGTATCTGCATTTTATATAGTAAACTGTAGTTCCTTCCTTTTGTCAAGATTCTTCACAATCTTGATGTTGCTAAGTTAAGAACTCTTTAAGCTCTATATTGTAGCCACAACATATTGGTTTGTCCAATTTCCTGGATCCAGCAAGAGCAAAAAAACTATTGCAGTTACTTTAGCTGCTTGGCTTAAAGCCTTAATTTAAAGGGCATAATTTGTTGCAGTGAAGACTCCTCCTGAATGCATTACTGCATATTCCACCAGAGAAGCTGTTACGTCTTTGGCCTTTCCCTAAGGAGACTTCCATAGACCAGATATGAGGTGACTAATTGGACTTCTTTGGATATTCAAACAAAGTTCTACCATTTTGAAGTGTACCCTTTAAGCTGGGAAACAGTATGTGTCACAGTACCTGATCAGTAACATTCATGCCTTACATACATTACCCCCCCCCCATGTCATGGTGGTTATTAGTGATGTCGCGAACTTAAAAATTGACTTCAATAGGCAGGCGAACTTTAAAACCCACAAGGACTCTTTCTGGCCACAATAGTGATGGAAAAGTTGTTTCAAGGGTACTAACACCTGGACTGTGGCATGCTGGAGGGGGATCCATGGCAAAACTCCCATGGAAAATTACATAGTTAATGCAGAGTCTGCTTTTAACCCATAAAGGGCCTAAATCACCTAACATTCCTAAATTCTTTGGAATAACATGCTTTAAAACATCAGTTATGATGTTGTATCGATCAGGTAGTGTAAGGGTTACGCCCGCTTCACAGTGACAGACCAACCTCCAAGTGTAACGCACCGCAAACAACCGCAAACAGTCCATTTGCACAACCACGAGATAGATAGATTTGATAGATAGATACATAGATTACATAGCTCAATAGATGCAATATTCATATGATCGATACAAATTACATAGATCAATAGATGCAATATACATTTGATAGATACGAATTACATAGATCAATAGATGCAATATCCATTTGATAGATACGAATTATATAGATCAAAAGATGCAATATACATTTGATAGATACGAATTACATAGATCAAAAGATGCAATATACATTTTATAGATATGAATTACATCGATCAATAGATGCAATATACATTTGATAGATACGATTGATAGTTAGATAGATTTGATAGATAAATAGATAGATTTGAAAGATATATAATTTCCCTGACAGAGTATAACAATAAGACATGCGGTCTGGGACCCGTGGTGTGTTAAGTAGTACTATTCTTAGCAGTTTACTACTACCTGTTACTCCCCCTATCGGGGGAGGTCTATATGGGCTGCATTTTTCGAACAGGGAGATGGAAGAAGATGATTGGTCTGTCCTCCTACTTCAAATTTGTCCTAAACACAAGTGGCTGTCTCAAAACAGTCCGGCCACGAGATAGATAGATTTAATAGATAGATATACATAGATTGATAGTTAGATAGAATCGATAGAAGATAAATAGATACATTTGATAGATATATAATTACCCTGAAAAAGTATAATAATAAAACATGCGATCTGGGACCCATGGTAACTAGGTTGTGTTAAGTAGTACTATTGTTAGCACTTTAATCCCTGTTACTCCCCCAATCGGGGGAGGTCTATATGGCCTGCATGATTACCCTGACAAAGTATAACAACAATAAGACACGCGGTCTGGGACCCATGGTAACTAGGTTGTGTTAAGTAGTACTATTCTTAGCACTTTAATCCCTGTTACTCCCCCTATCGGGGGAGGTCTATATGGCCTGCATGATTACCCTGACAAAATATAATAATAAGACATGCGGTGTGGGACCCATGGTAACTAGGTTGTGTTAAGTAGTACTATTCTTAGCAATTTAATCCCTGTTACTCCCCCTATCGGGGGAGGTCTATATGGCCTGCATGATTACCCTGACAAAGTATAACAACAAAACATGCAGCCTGGGACCCATGGTAACTAGGTTGTGTTAAGTAGTACTATTCTTAGCACTTTCATCGTTGTAACTCCCCTTATCGGGGGAGGTCTATATGGCCTGCATGATTACCCTGACAAAGTATAACAACCAAACATGCGGTCTGGGACCCATGGTGGTACTGGTATAACTAGGTTGTCTTAAGTAGTACTATTCTTAGCAGTTTAATCCCTGTGATTGGTCTGTCCTCCTACTTCAAATTTGTCAAAAACACAAGTGGCTGTCTCAAAACAGTCCGGACATGAGATAGATAGATTTGATAGATAGATATACATAGATTGATAGTTAGATAGAATCGATAGAAGATAAATAGATAGATTTGTTAGATATATAATTACCCTGACAAAGTATAATAATTAAACATGCGGTCTGGAACTCATGGTAACTAGGTTGTGTTAAGTAGTACTATTCTTAGCACTTTAATCCCTGTTGCCATATGGCACTTTAATCCCTGTTGCCATATGGCCTGCACGATTACCCTGACAAAGAATCACAACAAGACATGCGGTCTGTGACCCATGGTAAATAGGTTTTGTTTATATTAGTTCTATTCTTAGCACTTTAATCCATGTTGCTCCCCCTATCTGTGTAGGTCTATATGGCCTGCATGATTACCCTGAGAAAGTATAACAACAAAACATGCGGTCTGGGACCCATGGTAACTAGGTTGTGTTAAGTAGTACTATTCTTAGCACTTTAATCCCTGTTACTCCCCCTATCGGGGGAGGTGTATATGGCCTGCATGATTCTCCTGACAAAATATAATAATAAGACATGCGGTCTGGGACCCATGGTAACTAGGTTGTGTTAAGTAGTACTATTCTTAGCACTTTAATCCCTGTTAGTCCCCCTATCGGGGGAGGTCTATATGGCCTGCATGATTATCCTGACCAAATATAATAATAAGACATGCGGTGTGGGACCCATGGTAACTAGGTTGTGTTAAGTAGTACTATTCTTAGCAATTTAATCCTTGTTACTCCCCCTATCGGGGGAGGTCTATATGGCCTGCATGATTACCCTGACAAAGTATAACAACAAAACATGCAGCCTGGGACCCATGGTAACTAGGTTGTGTTAAGTAGTACTATTCTTAGCACTTTCATCGTTGTAACTCCCCCTATCGGGGGAGGTCTATATGGCCTGCATGATTACCCTGACAAAGTATAACAACCAAACATGCGGTCTGGGACCCATGGTGGTACTGGTATAACTAGGTTGTCTTAAGTAGTACTATTCTTAGCAGTTTGATCCCTGTGATTGGTCTATCCTCCTACTTCAAATTTGTCAAAAACACAAGTGGCTGTCTCAAAACAGTCCGGACATGAGATAGATAGATTTGATAGATAGATATACATAGATTGATAGTTAGATAGAATCGATAGAAGATAAATAGATAGATTTGTTAGATATATAATTACCCTGACAAAGTATAATAATTAAACATGCGGTCTGGAACTCATGGTAACTAGGTTGTGTTAAGTAGTACTATTCTTAGCACTTTAATCCCTGTTGCCATATGGCACTTTAATCCCTGTTGCCATATGGCCTGCACGATTACCCTGACAAAGAATCACAACAAGACATGCGGTCTGTGACCCATGGTAACTAGGTTTTGTTTATATTAGTTCTATTCTTAGCACTTTAATCCATGTTGCTCCCCCTATCTGTGTAGGTCTATATGGCCTGCATGATTACCCTGAGAAAGTATAAAAACAAGACATGCGGTCTGGGACCCATGGTAATTAGGTTGTGTTTAGTAGTACTATTCTTAGCACTTTAATCCCTTTTACTCCCCTTATCGGGGGAGGTCTATATGGCCTGCATGATTACCCTTACAAAGTATAATAATAAGACATGCGGTCTGGGACCCATGGTAACTAGGTTTTGTTTATATTAGTACTATTCTTAGAACTTTAATCCCTTTTACTCCTCCTATCGAGGGAGGTCTATACGGCCTGCCTGATTACCCTCACCAAATATAACAACAAGACATGCGGTCTGGGACCCATGGTAACCAGGTTGTGTTAAGTTGTACTATTCTTAGCACTTTAATCCCTGAAACTCCCCCTATCGGGGGAGGTCTATACGGCCAGCCTGATTACCCTCACCAAATATAACCACAAGTCATGCAGGCTGGGACCCATGGTAACTAGGTTGTGTTAAGTAGTACTGTTCTTAGCAGTTTAATACCTGTTACTCACCCTATCGGGGGAGGTCTATATGACCTGCATGATTACCCTACCAAAATATAATAATAAGACATGCGGTCTGGGACCCATGGTAACTAGGTTGTGTTTTAAGTAGTACTATTCTTAGCACTTTAATCCCTGTTACTCCCCCTATCGGGGAGGTCTATATGGCCTGCCTGATTACCCTCACCAAATATAACAACAAGACATGCGGTCTGGGACCCATGGTAACTAGGTTGTGTTAAGTTGTACTATTCTTAGCACTTTAATCCCTGTAACTCCCACTATCGGGGGAGGTCAATCCAGCCTGCCTGATTACCCTCACCAAATATAACCACAAGACATGCGGTCTGGGACCCATGGTAACTAGGTTGTGTTAAGTAGTACTGTTCTTATTAGTTTAATACCTGTTACAACCCCTAATGGTGGAAGGTCTATATGGCCTGCATGATTAGCCGGACCAAATAAAACAACAAGACATGCGGTCTGGGACTGGGACCCATGGCTAACTAGGTTGTGTTAAGTAGTACTATTCTTAGCACTTTCATCCCTGTTACTCCCACCTCTCGGGGGAGGTCTATATGGCCATCATGATTAGCCTAACAAAGTACAACAATAAAACCTGCGCTCTTGGAACCATGGTAACTAGGTTTATTTCAGTAGTACTGTTCTTATTAGTTTAATACCTGTTACAACCCCTAATGGTGGGAGGTCTATATGGCCTGCATGATTAACCGGACCAAATAAAACAACAAGACTTGCGGTCTGGGACTGGGACCCATGGCTAACTAGGTTGTGTAAAGTAGTACTATTCTTAGTACTTTCATCCCTGTTACTCCCACCTCTCGGGGGAGGTCTATATGGCCATCATGATTAGCCTAACAAAGTACAACAATAAAACCTGCACTCTTGGAACCATGGTAACTAGGTTTATTTCAGTAGTACTGTTCTTATTAGTTTAATACCTGTTACAACCCCTAATGGTGGGAGGTCTATATGGCCTGCATGATTAGCCGGACCAAATAAAACAACAAGACATGCGGTCTGGAACTGGGACCCATGGCTAACTAGGTTGTGTAAAGTAGTACTATTCTTAGCACTTTAATCCCTGTTGCCATATGGCACTTTAATCCCTGTTGCCATATGGCCTGCACGATTACCCTGACAAAGAATCACAACAAGACATGCGGTCTGTGACCCATGGTAACTAGGTTTTGTTTATATTAGTTCTATTCTTAGCACTTTAATCCATGTTGCTCCCCCTATCTGTGTAGGTCTATATGGCCTGCATGATTACCCTGAGAAAGTATAACAACAAGACATGCGGTCTGGGACCCATGGTAATTAGGTTGTGTTTAGTATTACTATTCTTAGCACTTTAATCCCTTTTACTCCACTTATCGGGGGAGGTCTATATGGCCTGCATGATTACCCTTACAAAGTATAATAATAAGACATGCGGTCTGGGACCCATGGTAACTAGGTTTTGTTTATATTAGTACTATTCTTAGAACTTTAATCCCTTTTACTCCTCCTATCGAGGGAGGTCTATACGGCCTGCCTGATTACCCTCACCAAATATAACAACAAGACATGCGGTCTGGGACCCATGGTAACCAGGTTGTGTTAAGTTGTACTATTCTAAGCACTTTAATCCCTGAAACTCCCCCTATCGGGAGAGGTCTATACGGCCTGCCTGATTACCCTCACCAAATATAACCACAAGTCATGCAGTCTGGGACCCATGGTAACTAGGTTGTGTTAAGTAGTACTGTTCTTAGCAGTTTAATACCTGTTACTCACCCTATCGGGGGAGGTCTATATGGCCTGCATGATTACCCTACCAAAATATAATAATAAGACATGCGGTCTGGGACCCATGGTAACTAGGTTGTGTTTTAAGTAGTACTATTCTTAGCACTTTAATCCCTGTTACTCCCCCTATCGGGGAGGTCTATATGGCCTGCCTGATTACCCTCACCAAATATAACAACAAGACATGCGGTCTGGGACCCATGGTAACTAGGTTGTGTTAAGTAGTACTATTCTTAGCACTTTAATCCCTGTTAGTCCCCCTATCGGGGGAGGTCTATATGGCCTGCATGATTATCCTGACCAAATATAATAATAAGACATGCGGTCTGGGACCCATGGTAACTAGGTTGTGTTAAGTAGTACTATTCTTAGCAATTTAATCCTTGTTACTCCCCCTATCGGGGGAGGTCTATATGGCCTGCATGATTACCCTGACAAAGTATAACAACAAAACATGCAGCCTGGGACCCATGGTAACTAGGTTGTGTTAAGTAGTACTATTCTTAGCACTTTCATCGTTGTAACTCCCCCTATCGGGGGAGGTCTATATGGCCTGCATGATTACCCTGACAAAGTATAACAACCAAACATGCGGTCTGGGACCCATGGTGGTACTGGTATAACTAGGTTGTCTTAAGTAGTACTATTCTTAGCAGTTTAATCCCTGTGATTGGTCTATCCTCCTACTTCAAATTTGTCAAAAACACAAGTGGCTGTCTCAAAACAGTCCGGACATGAGATAGATAGATTTGATAGATAGATATACATAGATTGATAGTTAGATAGAATCGATAGAAGATAAATAGATAGATTTGTTAGATATATAATTACCCTGACAAAGTATAATAATTAAACATGCGGTCTGGAACTCATGGTAACTAGGTTGTGTTAAGTAGTACTATTCTTAGCACTTTAATCCCTGTTGCCATATGGCACTTTAATCCCTGTTGCCATATGGCCTGCACGATTACCCTGACAAAGAATCACAACAAGACATGCGGTCTGTGACCCATGGTAACTAGGTTTTGTTTATATTAGTTCTATTCTTAGCACTTTAATCCATGTTGCTCCCCCTCTCTGTGTAGGTCTATATGGCCTGCATGATTACCCTGAGAAAGTATAAAAACAAGACATGCGGTCTGGGACCCATGGTAATTAGGTTGTGTTTAGTAGTACTATTCTTAGCACTTTAATCCCTTTTACTCCCCTTATCGGGGGAGGTCTATATGGCCTGCATGATTACCCTTACAAAGTATAATAATAAGACATGCGGTCTGGGACCCATGGTAACTAGGTTTTGTTTATATTAGTACTATTCTTAGAACTTTAATCCCTTTTACTCCTCCTATCGAGGGAGGTCTATACGGCCTGCCTGATTACCCTCACCAAATATAACAACAAGACATGCGGTCTGGGACCCATGGTAACCAGGTTGTGTTAAGTTGTACTATTCTTAGCACTTTAATCCCTGAAACTCCCCCTATCGGGGGAGGTCTATACGGCCAGCCTGATTACCCTCACCAAATATAACCACAAGTCATGCAGGCTGGGACCCATGGTAACTAGGTTGTGTTAAGTAGTACTGTTCTTAGCAGTTTAATACCTGTTACTCACCCTATCGGGGGAGGTCTATATGGCCTGCATGATTACCCTACCAAAATATAATAATAAGACATGCGGTCTGGGACCCATGGTAACTAGGTTGTGTTTTAAGTAGTACTATTCTTAGCACTTTAATCCCTGTTACTCCCCCTATCGGGGAGGTCTATATGGCCTGCCTGATTACCCTCACCAAATATAACAACAAGACATGCGGTCTGGGACCCATGGTAACTAGGTTGTGTTAAGTTGTACTATTCTTAGCACTTTAATCCCTGTAACTCCCACTATCGGGGGAGGTCAATCCAGCCTGCCTGATTACCCTCACCAAATATAACCACAAGACATGCGGTCTGGGACCCATGGTAACTAGGTTGTGTTAAGTAGTACTGTTCTTATTAGTTTAATACCTGTTACAACCCCTAATGGTGGAAGGTCTATATGGCCTGCATGATTAGCCGGACCAAATAAAACAACAAGACATGCGGTCTGGGACTGGGACCCATGGCTAACTAGGTTGTGTTAAGTAGTACTATTCTTAGCACTTTCATCCCTGTTACTCCCACCTCTCGGGGGAGGTCTATATGGCCTGCATGATTACCCTGACAAAGTATAACAACAAAACATGCAGCCTGGGACCCATGGTAACTAGGTTGTGTTAAGTAGTACTATTCTTAGCACTTTCATCGTTGTAACTCCCCCTATCGGGGGAGGTCTATATGGCCTGCATGATTACCCTGACAAAGTATAACAACAAAACATGCAGCCTGGGACCCATGGTAACTAGGTTGTGTTAAGTAGTACTATTCTTAGCACTTTCATCGTTGTAACTCCCCCTATCGGGGGAGGTCTATATGGCCTGCATGATTACCCTGACAAAGTATAACAACCAAACATGCGGTCTGGGACCCATGGTGGTACTGGTATAACTAGGTTGTCTTAAGTAGTACTATTCTTAGCAGTTTAATCCCTGTGATTGGTCTATCCTCCTACTTCAAATTTGTCAAAAACACAAGTGGCTGTCTCAAAACAGTCCGGACATGAGATAGATAGATTTGATAGATAGATATACATAGATTGATAGTTAGATAGAATCGATAGAAGATAAATAGATAGATTTGTTAGATATATAATTACCCTGACAAAGTATAATAATTAAACATGCGGTCTGGAACTCATGGTAACTAGGTTGTGTTAAGTAGTACTATTCTTAGCACTTTAATCCCTGTTGCCATATGGCACTTTAATCCCTGTTGCCATATGGCCTGCACGATTACCCTGACAAAGAATCACAACAAGACATGCGGTCTGTGACCCATGGTAACTAGGTTTTGTTTATATTAGTTCTATTCTTAGCACTTTAATCCATGTTGCTCCCCCTATCTGTGTAGGTCTATATGGCCTGCATGATTACCCTGAGAAAGTATAAAAACAAGACATGCGGTCTGGGACCCATGGTAATTAGGTTGTGTTTAGTAGTACTATTCTTAGCACTTTAATCCCTTTTACTCCCCTTATCGGGGGAGGTCTATATGGCCTGCATGATTACCCTTACAAAGTATAATAATAAGACATGCGGTCTGGGACCCATGGTAACTAGGTTTTGTTTATATTAGTACTATTCTTAGAACTTTAATCCCTTTTACTCCTCCTATCGAGGGAGGTCTATACGGCCTGCCTGATTACCCTCACCAAATATAACAACAAGACATGCGGTCTGGGACCCATGGTAACCAGGTTGTGTTAAGTTGTACTATTCTTAGCACTTTAATCCCTGAAACTCCCCCTATCGGGGGAGGTCTATACGGCCAGCCTGATTACCCTCACCAAATATAACCACAAGTCATGCAGGCTGGGACCCATGGTAACTAGGTTGTGTTAAGTAGTACTGTTCTTAGCAGTTTAATACCTGTTACTCACCCTATCGGGGGAGGTCTATATGGTCTGCATGATTACCCTACCAAAATATAATAATAAGACATGCGGTCTGGGACCCATGGTAACTAGGTTGTGTTTTAAGTAGTACTATTCTTAGCACTTTAATCCCTGTTACTCCCCCTATCGGGGAGGTCTATATGGCCTGCCTGATTACCCTCACCAAATATAACAACAAGACATGCGGTCTGGGACCCATGGTAACTAGGTTGTGTTAAGTTGTACTATTCTTAGCACTTTAATCCCTGTAACTCCCACTATCGGGGGAGGTCAATCCAGCCTGCCTGATTACCCTCACCAAATATAACCACAAGACATGCGGTCTGGGACCCATGGTAACTAGGTTGTGTTAAGTAGTACTGTTCTTATTAGTTTAATACCTGTTACAACCCCTAATGGTGGAAGGTCTATATGGCCTGCATGATTAGCCGGACCAAATAAAACAACAAGACATGCGGTCTGGGACTGGGACCCATGGCTAACTAGGTTGTGTTAAGTAGTACTATTCTTAGCACTTTCATCCCTGTTACTCCCACCTCTCGGGGGAGGTCTATATGGCCATCATGATTAGCCTAACAAAGTACAACAATAAAACCTGCGCTCTTGGAACCATGGTAACTAGGTTTATTTCAGTAGTACTGTTCTTATTAGTTTAATACCTGTTACAACCCCTAATGGTGGGAGGTCTATATGGCCTGCATGATTAACCGGACCAAATAAAACAACAAGACTTGCGATCTGGGACTGGGACCCATGGCTAACTAGGTTGTGTAAAGTAGTACTATTCTTAGTACTTTCATCCCTGTTACTCCCACCTCTCGGGGGAGGTCTATATGGCCATCATGATTAGCCTAACAAAGTACAACAATAAAACCTGCACTCTTGGAACCATGGTAACTAGGTTTATTTCAGTAGTACTGTTCTTATTAGTTTAATACCTGTTACAACCCCTAATGGTGGGAGGTCTATATGGCCTGCATGATTAGCCGGACCAAATAAAACAACAAGACATGCGGTCTGGAACTGGGACCCATGGCTAACTAGGTTGTGTAAAGTAGTACTATTCTTAGCACTTTAATCCCTGTTGCCATATGGCACTTTAATCCCTGTTGCCATATGGCCTGCACGATTACCCTGACAAAGAATCACAACAAGACATGCGGTCTGTGACCCATGGTAACTAGGTTTTGTTTATATTAGTTCTATTCTTAGCACTTTAATCCATGTTGCTCCCCCTATCTGTGTAGGTCTATATGGCCTGCATGATTACGCTGAGAAAGTATAACAACAAGACATGCGGTCTGGGACCCATGGTAATTAGGTTGTGTTTAGTATTACTATTCTTAGCACTTTAATCCCTTTTACTCCCCTTATCGGGGGAGGTCTATATGGCCTGCATGATTACCCTTACAAAGTATAATAATAAGACATGCGGTCTGGGACCCATGGTAACTAGGTTTTGTTTATATTAGTACTATTCTTAGAACTTTAATCCCTTTTACTCCTCCTATCGAGGGAGGTCTATACGGCCTGCCTGATTACCCTCACCAAATATAACAACAAGACATGCGGTCTGGGACCCATGGTAACCAGGTTGTGTTAAGTTGTACTATTCTAAGCACTTTAATCCCTGAAACTCCCCCTATCGGGAGAGGTCTATACGGCCTGCCTGATTACCCTCACCAAATATAACCACAAGTCATGCAGTCTGGGACCCATGGTAACTAGGTTGTGTTAAGTAGTTATGTTCTTAGCAGTTTAATACCTGTTACTCACCCTATCGGGGGAGGTCTATATGGCCTGCATGATTACCCTACCAAAATATAATAATAAGACATGCGGTCTGGGACCCATGGTAACTAGGTTGTGTTTTAAGTAGTACTATTCTTAGCACTTTAATCCCTGTTACTCCCCCTATCGGGGAGGTCTATATGGCCTGCCTGATTACCCTCACCAAATATAACAACAAGACATGCGGTCTGGGACCCATGGTAACTAGGTTGTGTTAAGTAGTACTGTTCTTATTAGTTTAATACCTGTTACAACCCCTAATGGTGGGCGGTCTATATGTCCTGCATGATTAGCCGGACCAAATAAAACAACAAGACATGCGGTCTGGGACTGGGACCCATGGCTAACTAGGTTGTGTTAAGTAGTACTATTCTTAGCACTTCCATCCCTGTTACTCCCACCTCTCGGGGGAGGTCTATATGGCCATCATGATTAGCCTAACAAAGTACAACAATAAAACCTGCGCTCTTGGAACCATGGTAACTAGGTTTATTTCAGTAGTACTGTTCTTATTAGTTTAATACCTGTTACAACCCCTAATGGTGGGAGGTCTATATGGCCTGCATGATTAACTGGACCAAATAAAACAACAAGACTTGCGGTCTGGAACTGGGACCCATGGCTAACTAGGTTGTGTAAAGTAGTACTATTCTTAGCACTTTAATCCCTGTTGCCATATGGCACTTTAATCCCTGTTGCCATATGGCCTGCACGATTACCCTGACAAAGAATCACAACAAGACATGCGGTCTGTGACCCATGGTAACTAGGTTTTGTTTATATTAGTTCTATTCTTAGCACTTTAATCCATGTTGCTCCCCCTATCTGTGTAGGTCTATATGGCCTGCATGATTACCCTGAGAAAGTATAACAACAAGACATGCGGTCTGGGACCCATGGTAATTAGGTTGTGTTTAGTATTACTATTCTTAGCACTTTAATCCCTTTTACTCCCCTTATCGGGGGAGGTCTATATGGCCTGCATGATTACCCTTACAAAGTATAATAATAAGACATGCGGTCTGGGACCCATGGTAACTAGGTTTTGTTTATATTAGTACTATTCTTAGAACTTTAATCCCTTTTACTCCTCCTATCGAGGGAGGTCTATACGGCCTGCCTGATTACCCTCACCAAATATAACAACAAGACATGCGGTCTGGGACCCATGGTAACCAGGTTGTGTTAAGTTGTACTATTCTAAGCACTTTAATCCCTGAAACTCCCCCTATCGGGAGAGGTCTATACGGCCTGCCTGATTACCCTCACCAAATATAACCACAAGTCATGCAGTCTGGGACCCATGGTAACTAGGTTGTGTTAAGTAGTTATGTTCTTAGCAGTTTAATACCTGTTACTCACCCTATCGGGGGAGGTCTATATGGCCTGCATGATTACCCTACCAAAATATAATAATAAGACATGCGGTCTGGGACCCATGGTAACTAGGTTGTGTTTTAAGTAGTACTATTCTTAGCACTTTAATCCCTGTTACTCCCCCTATCGGGGAGGTCTATATGGCCTGCCTGATTACCCTCACCAAATATAACAACAAGACATGCGGTCTGGGACCCATGGTAACTAGGTTGTGTTAAGTTGTACTATTCTTAGCACTTTAATCCCTGTTACTCCCCCTATCGGGGGAGGTCTATACGGCCTGCCTGATTACCCTCACCAAATATAACCACAAGACATGCGGTCTGGGACCCATGGTAACTAGGTTGTGTTAAGTAGTACTGTTCTTATTAGTTTAATACCTGTTACAACCCCTAATGGTGGAAGGTCTATATGGCCTGCATGATTAGCCGGACCAAATAAAACAACAAGACATGCGGTCTGGGACTGGGACCCATGGCTAACTAGGTTGTGTTAAGTAGTACTATTCTTAGCACTTTCATCCCTGTTACTCCCACCTCTCGGGGGAGGTCTATATGGCCATCATGATTAGCCTAACAAAGTACAACAATAAAACCTGCGCTCTGGAACCATGGTAACTAGGTTTATTTCAGTAGTACTGTTCTTATTAGTTTAATACTGTTACAACCCCCTAATGGTGGGAGGTCTATATGGCCTGCATGATTACCTGACCAAAGTAAAACAACAAAACATGCGGTCTGGGACTGGGACCCATGGCTAACTAGGTTGTGTTAAGTAGTACTATTCTTAGCTCTTTCATCGTGTTACTCCCCCCTATCGGGGGAGGTCTATATGGCCTGCATGATTACCCTGACAAAGTATAACAACCAAAACATGCGGTCTGGAAATAGTACTATTCTTAGCACTTTAATCCCTGTTGCCATATGCAACTTTAATCCCTGTTGCCATATGGCCTGCACGATTACCCCTGACAAAGAATCACAACAAGACATGCGGTCTGTGACCATGGTAACTAGGTTTTGTTTATATTAGTTCGTATTCTTAGCACTTTAATCCATGTTGCTCCCCCTATCTGTGGGAGGTCTATATGGCCTGCATGATTACCCTGAGAAAGTATAACAACAAGACATGCGGTCTGGGACCCATGGTAATTAGGTTGTGTTTAGTAGTACTATTCTTAGCACTTTAATCCCTTTTACTCCCCTTATCGGGGGAGGTCTATATGGCCTGCATGATTACCCTTACAAAGTATAATAATAAGACATGCGGTCTGGGACCCATGGTAACTAGGTTTTGTTTATATTAGTACTATTCTTAGAACTTTAATCCCTTTTACTCCTCCTATCGAGGGAGGTCTATACGGCCTGCCTGATTACCCTCACCAAATATAACAACAAGACATGCGGTCTGGGACCCATGGTAACGAGGTTGTGTTAAGTAGTACTATTCTTAGCACTTTAATCCCTGTTACTCCCCCTATCGGGGAGGTCTATACGGCCTGCCTGATTACCCTCACCAAATATAACCACAAGTCATGCAGTCTGGGACCCATGGTAACTAGGTTGTGTTAAGTAGTACTGTTCTTAGCAGTTTAATACCTGTTACTCACCCTATCGGGGGAGGTCTATATGGCCTGCATGATTACCCTACCAAAATATAATAATAAGACATGCGGTCTGGGACCCATGGTAACTAGGTTGTGTTTTAAGTAGTACTATTCTTAGCACTTTAATCCCTGTTACTCCCCCTATCGGGGAGGTCTATATGGCCTGCCTGATTACCCTCACCAAATATAACAACAAGACATGCGGTCTGGGACCCATGGTAACTAGGTTGTGTTAAGTTGTACTATTCTTAGCACTTTAATCCCTGTTACTCCCCCTATCGGGGGAGGTCTATACGGCCTGCCTGATTACCCTCACCAAATATAACCACAAGACATGCGGTCTGGGATCCATGGTAACTAGGTTGTGTTAAGTAGTACTGTTCTTATTAGTTTAATACCTGTTACCACCCCTAATGGTGGGAGGTCTATATGGCCTGCATGATTAGCCGGACCAAATAAAACAACAAGACATGCGGTCTGGGACTGGGACCCATGGCTAACTAGGTTGTGTTAAGTAGTACTATTCTTAGCACTTTCATCCCTGTTACTCCCACCTCTCGGGGGAGGTCTATATGGCCATCATGATTAGCCTAACAAAGTACAACAATAAAACCTGCGCTCTTGGAACCATGGTAACTAGGTTTATTTCAGTAGTACTGTTCTTATTAGTTTAATACCTGTTACAACCCCTAATGGTGGGAGGTCTATATGGCCTGCATGATTAGCCGGACCAAATAAAACAACAAGACATGCGGTCTGGGACTGGGACCCATGGCTAACTAGGTTGTGTAAAGTAGTACTATTCTTAGTACTTTCATCCCTGTTACTCCCACCTCTCGGGGGAGGTCTATATGGCCATCATGATTAGCCTAACAAAGTACAACAATAAAACCTGCGGTCTTGGAACCATGGTAACTAGGTTTATTTCAGTAGTACTGTTCTTATAAGTTTAATACCTGTTACAACCCCTAATGGTGGGAGGTCTATATGGCCTGCATGATTAGCCGGACCAAATAAAACAACAAGACATGCGGTCTGGGACTGGGACCAATGGCTAACTAGGTTGTGTTAAGTAGTACTATTCTTAGCACTTTCATCCCTGTTACTCCCACCTCTCGGGGGAGGTCTATATGGCCATCATGATTAGCCTAACAAAGTACAACAATAAAACCTGCGCTCTTGGAACCATGGTAACTAGGTTTATTTCAGTAGTTCTGTTCTTATTAGTTTAATACCTGTTACAACCCCTAATGGTGGGAGGTCTATATGGCCTGCATGATTAGCCGGACCAAATAAAACAACAAGACATGCGGTCTGGGACTGGGACCCATGGCTAACTAGGTTGTGTAAAGTAGTACTATTCTTAGCACTTTAATCCCTGTTACTCCCCCTATCGGGGGAGGTCTATATGGCCTGCATGATTACCCTACCAAAATATAATAATAAGACATGCGGTCTGGGACCCATGGTAAATAGGTTGTGTTAAGTAGTACTATTCTTAGCACTTTAATCCCTGTTACTCCCCCTATCAGGGGAGGTCTATACGGCCTGCCTGATTACCCTCACCAAATATAACAACAAGACATGCGGTCTGGGACCCATGGTAACTAGGTTGTGTTAAGTTGTACTATTCTAAGCACTTTAATCCCTGAAACTCCCCCTATCGGGAGAGGTCTATACGGCCTGCCTGATTACCCTCACCAAATATAACCACAAGTCATGCGGTCTGGGACCCATGGTAACTAGGTTGTGTTAAGTAGTACTGTTCTTAGCAGTTTAATACCTGTTACTCACCCTATCGGGGGAGGTCTATATGGCCTGCATGATTACCCTACCAAAATATAATAATAAGACATGCGGTCTGGGACCCATGGTAACTAGGTTGTGTTTTAAGTAGTACTATTCTTAGCACTTTAATCCCTGTTACTCCCCCTATCGGGGAGGTCTATATGGCCTGCCTGATTACCCTCACCAAATATAACAACAAGACATGCGGTCTGGGACCCATGGTAACTAGGTTGTGTTAAGTAGTACTGTTCTTATTAGTTTAATACCTGTTACCACCCCTAATGGTGGGAGGTCTATATGGCCTGCATGATTAGCCGGACCAAATAAAACAACAAGACATGCGGTCTGGGACTGGGACCCATGGCTAACTAGGTTGTGTTAAGTAGTACTATTCTTAGCACTTTCATCCCTGTTACTCCCACCTCTCGGGGGAGGTCTATATGGCCATCATGATTAGCCTAACAAAGTACAACAATAAAACCTGCGCTCTTGGAACCATGGTAACTAGGTTTATTTCAGTAGTTCTGTTCTTATTAGTTTAATACCTGTTACAACCCCTAATGGTGGGAGGTCTATATGGCCTGCATGATTAGCCTGGACCAAATAAAACAACAAGACTTGCGGTCTGGAACTGGGACCCATGGCTAACTAGGTTGTGTAAAGTAGTACTATTCTTAGCACTTTAATCCCTGTTGCCATATGGCACCTTTAATCCGGGGGAGGTCTATATGGCCTGCACGATTACCCTGGACAAAGAATCACAACAAGACATGCGGTCCTGGGACCCATGGTAACTAGGTTTGTTTATATAGTTCTATTCTTAGCACTTTAATCCATGTTTGCTCCCCCCTATCTGTGTAGGTCTAAGATATGGCACTGCATGATTACCCTGAGAAAGTATAACAACAGACATGCGGTGGTCTGGGACCCATGGTAATTAGGTTGTGTTTAGTATTACTATTCTTAGCACTTTAATCCTTTTACCTCCCCTTATCGGGGGAGGTCTATATGGCCTGCATGATTACCCTTACAAAGTATAATAATAAGACATGCGGTCTGGGGACCCATGGTAACTAGGTTTTGTTTATATTAGTACTATTCTTAGAACTTTAATCCCTTTTACTCCTCCTATCGAGGGAGGTCTATACGGCCTGCCTGATTACCCTCACCAAATATAACAACAAGACATGCGGTCTGGGACCCATGGTAACCAGGTTGTGTTTAGTATTACTATTCTTAGCACTTTAATCCCTTTTACTCCCCTTATCGGGGGAGGTCTATATGGCCTGCATGATTACCCTTACAAAGTATAATAATAAGACATGCGGTCTGGGACCCATGGTAACTAGGTTTTGTTTATATTAGTACTATTCTTAGAACTTTAATCCCTTTTACTCCTCCTATCGAGGGAGGTCTATACGGCCTGCCTGATTACCCTCACCAAATATAACAACAAGACATGCGGTCTGGGACCCATGGTAACCAGGTTGTGTTAAGTTGTACTATTCTAAGCACTTTAATCCCTGAAACTCCCCCTATCGGGAGAGGTCTATACGGCCTGCCTGATTACCCTCACCAAATATAACCACAAGTCATGCAGTCTGGGACCCATGGTAACTAGGTTGTGTTAAGTAGTTATGTTCTTAGCAGTTTAATACCTGTTACTCACCCTATCGGGGGAGGTCTATATGGCCTGCATGATTACCCTACCAAAATATAATAATAAGACATGCGGTCTGGGACCCATGGTAACTAGGTTGTGTTTTAAGTAGTACTATTCTTAGCACTTTAATCCCTGTTACTCCCCCCATCGGGGAGGTCTATATGGCCTGCACGATTACCCTCACCAAATATAACAACAAGACATGCGGTCTGGGACCCATGGTAACTAGGTTGTGTTAAGTAGTACTGTTCTTATTAGTTTAATACCTGTTACAACCCCTAATGGTGGGCGGTCTATATGTCCTGCATGATTAGCCGGACCAAATAAAACAACAAGACATGCGGTCTGGGACTGGGACCCATGGCTAACTAGGTTGTGTTAAGTAGTACTATTCTTAGCACTTCCATCCCTGTTACTCCCACCTCTCGGGGGAGGTCTATATGGCCATCATGATTAGCCTAACAAAGTACAACAATAAAACCTGCGCTCTTGGAACCATGGTAACTAGGTTTATTTCAGTAGTTCTGTTCTTATTAGTTTAATACCTGTTACAACCCCTAATGGTGGGAGGTCTATATGGCCTGCATGATTAACTGGACCAAATAAAACAACAAGACTTGCGGTCTGGAACTGGGACCCATGGCTAACTAGGTTGTGTAAAGTAGTACTATTCTTAGCACTTTAATCCCTGTTGCCATATGGCACTTTAATCCCTGTTGCCATATGGCCTGCACGATTACCCTGACAAAGAATCACAACAAGACATGCGGTCTGTGACCCATGGTAACTAGGTTTTGTTTATATTAGTTCTATTCTTAGCACTTTAATCCATGTTGCTCCCCCTATCTGTGTAGGTCTATATGGCCTGCATGATTACCCTGAGAAAGTATAACAACAAGACATGCGGTCTGGGACCCATGGTAATTAGGTTGTGTTTAGTATTACTATTCTTAGCACTTTAATCCCTTTTACTCCCCTTATCGGGGGAGGTCTATATGGCCTGCATGATTACCCTTACAAAGTATAATAATAAGACATGCGGTCTGGGACCCATGGTAACTAGGTTTTGTTTATATTAGTACTATTCTTAGAACTTTAATCCCTTTTACTCCTCCTATCGAGGGAGGTCTATACGGCCTGCCTGATTACCCTCACCAAATATAACAACAAGACATGCGGTCTGGGACCCATGGTAACCAGGTTGTGTTAAGTTGTACTATTCTAAGCACTTTAATCCCTGAAACTCCCCCTATCGGGAGAGGTCTATACGGCCTGCCTGATTACCCTCACCAAATATAACCACAAGTCATGCAGTCTGGGACCCATGGTAACTAGGTTGTGTTAAGTAGTTATGTTCTTAGCAGTTTAATACCTGTTACTCACCCTATCGGGGGAGGTCTATATGGCCTGCATGATTACCCTACCAAAATATAATAATAAGACATGCGGTCTGGGACCCATGGTAACTAGGTTGTGTTTTAAGTAGTACTATTCTTAGCACTTTAATCCCTGTTACTCCCCCTATCGGGGAGGTCTATATGGCCTGCCTGATTACCCTCACCAAATATAACAACAAGACATGCGGTCTGGGACCCATGGTAACTAGGTTGTGTTAAGTTGTACTATTCTTAGCACTTTAATCCCTGTAACTCCCCCTATCGGGGGAGGTCTATACGGCCTGCCTGATTACCCTCACCAAATATAACCACAAGACATGCGGTCTGGGACCCATGGTAACTAGGTTGTGTTAAGTAGTACTGTTCTTATTAGTTTAATACCTGTTACAACCCCTAATGGTGGGCGGTCTATATGTCCTGCATGATTAGCCGGACCAAATAAAACAACAAGACATGCGGTCTGGGACTGGGACCCATGGCTAACTAGGTTGTGTTAAGTAGTACTATTCTTAGCACTTCCATCCCTGTTACTCCCACCTCTCGGGGGAGGTCTATATGGCCATCATGATTAGCCTAACAAAGTACAACAATAAAACCTGCGCTCTTGGAACCATGGTAACTAGGTTTATTTCAGTAGTACTGTTCTTATTAGTTTAATACCTGTTACAACCCCTAATGGTGGGAGGTCTATATGGCCTGCATGATTAACTGGACCAAATAAAACAACAAAACTTGCGGTCTGGGACTGGGACCCATGGCTAACTAGGTTGTGTTAAGTAGTACTATTCTTAGTACTTTCATCCCTGTTACTCCCACCTCTCGGGGGAGGTCTATATGGCCATCACAATAGAGTACAGGTATGGCATTTATTTGAGGAACCCGGAGATAATTTAGAGGAACCGGACATATTGAACAAAAAAACGTGCTTGGACACCCAGTACAGGTCGTTCTCCTTCAGCCTTTTTATACGATTGCCCATGACCCAAAACAGGCACAACAGCATGAAACACCACATATGCCATCCTTTTGCACAATAGAGTACAGGTATGGCATTGATTTGAGGAACCCGGAGATAATTTAGAGGAACCGGGAATATTGAACAAAAAACGTGCTTGGACACCCAGTACAGGTCGTTCTCCTTCAGCCTTTTTATACGATGGCCCACGACCCAAAACAGGCACAACAGCATGAAACACCACATATGCCATCCTTTTGCACAATAGAGTACAGGTATGGCATTGATTTGAGGAACCCGGAGATAATTTAGAGGAACCGGGAATATTGAACAAAAAACGTGCTTGGACACCCAGTACAGGTCGTTCTCCTTCAGTCTTTTAATACGATGGCCCACGACCCTCAACAGGCACAACAGCATGAAACACCACATATGCCATCCTTTTGAACAATAGAGTACAGGTATGGCATCGATGGAACCCGGAGATAATTTATCGGAACCATGAGATGGAAAAAGATGCTTGGTCGGTCCTCCTATTTCAAATTTGAGGCACTGCGCGTGCAATGTACTGTGCCACCAGATATGAGTGGTGTGTTAAGTAGTACTATTCTTAACAGTTTAATCACTGTTATGTGCCTTTTTTTTTTGCTTTGAGTTTTGTAGCCACAGTGCAGCAGCAGAGGACAGAAAAATTTGGCATGTACAAATGCCTTAAAAATTTGGTATTGTTGCAGCCGCTGCTATAGCAGCGGCCAGAAAAATTGATGTTTGTAAAACAGTTAGAAAGTGCCCTAAAACCTTGCGACTTGAACACTAGTTGTTGGCGGATAAGTCACGCAAGTCATCCTGCATTATAAGAAAAAAAAAGCCAGCGTGTGTACCATTTGTAGCCCAAGGCAGCTCATCTCATCATCAGGCCTTTTTTACTCAAATGTATCGCCCAATGTCAGTCCCTTCAGGATCCATCCCTCATTCATTTGACCTAGGCAACTTCTCTTCTCTGTGACAAAACCTCCTGCTGCACTGAAGGTCCTTTCTGACAGGACACTTGAAGCGGGGAAGGCCAGAAGTTCAATTGCAAATTGGGATAGCTCAGGCCACAGGTCAAGCCTGCACACCCAGTAGTCAAGGGGTCCATCGCTCCTCAGAGTGTCGAGATCCGCAGTTAATGCTAGGTAGTCTGCTACCTGTCGGTTGAGTCTTTCTCTGAGGCTGGATCCCGAAAGGCTCTGGCGATGCATAGGAGTTAAAAAGGTCTGCATGTCCTCCATCAACAACACGTCAGGAAAGCATCCTGTCCTTGCCGCTGTGGTCGTGGGAGGAGGAGGAGGATTACTTTCATCTCTTCCCCTGTTAGATTCCTGCATGATTACCCTGACAGAGTATAACAACCAAACATGCGGTCTGGGACCCATGGTAGTACTGGTATAACTAGGTTGTCTTAAGTAGTACTATTCTTAGCAGTTTAATCCCTGTGATTGGTCTGTCCTCCTACTTCAAATTTGTCAAAAACACAAGTGTCTGTCTCAAAACAGTCCGGACATGAGATAGATAGATTTGATAGATAGATATACATAGATTGATAGTTAGATAGAATCGATAGAAGATAAATAGATAGATTTGTTAGATATATAATTACCCTGACAAAGTATAATAATTAAACATGCGGTCTGGGACCCATGGTAACTAGGTTGTGTTAAGTAGTACTATTCTTAGCACTTTAATCCCTGTAACTCCCCCTATCGGGGGAGGTCTATATGGCCTGCACGATTACCCTGACAAAGTATCACAACAAGACATGCGTCTGGGACACATGGTAACTAGGTTTTGTTTATATTAGTACTATTCTTAGCACTTTAATCCATGTTGCTCCCCCTATCTGTGTAGGTCTATATGACCTGCATGATTACCCTGAGAAAGTATAACAACAAGACATGCGGTTTGGGACCCATGGTAATTAGGTTGTGTTTAGTAGTACTATTCTTAGCACTTTCATCTCTTTTACTCCCCTTATCGGGGGAGGTCTATATGGCCTGCATGATTACCCTTACAAAGTATAATAACAAGACATGCGGTCTGGAACCCATGGTAACTAGGTTTTGTTTATATTAGTACTATTCTTAGCACTTTAATCCCTTTTACTCCCCCTATCGGGGGAGGTCTATACGGCCTGCCTGATTACCATCACCAAATATAACAACAAGACATGCGGTCTGGGACCCATGGTAACTAGGTTGTGTTAAGTTGTACTATTCTTAGCACTTTAATCCCTGTAACTCCCCCTATCGGGGGAGGTCTATATGGCCTGCACGATTACCCTGACAAAGTATCACAACAAGACATGCGGTCTGGGACCCATGGTAACTAGGTTTTGTTTATATTAGTACTATTCTTAGCACTTTAATCCATGTTGCTCCCCCTATCTGTGTAGGTCTATATGGCCTGCATGATTACCCTGAGAAAGTATAACAACAAGACATGCGGTCTGGGACCCATGGTAATTAGGTTGTGTTTAGTAGTACTATTCTTAGCACTTTAATCTCTTTTACTCCCCTTATCGGGGGAGGTCTATATGGCTTGCATGATTACCCTTACAAAGTATAATAACAAGACATGCGGTCTGGAACCAATGGTAACTAGGTTTTGTTTATATTAGTACTATTCTTAGCAGTTTAATCCCTTTTACTCCCCCTATCGGGGGAGGTCTATACGGCCTGCCTGATTACCTTCACCAAATATAACAACAAGACATGCGGTCTGGGACCCATGGTAACTACGTTGTGTTAAGTTGTACTATTCTTAGCACTTTAATCCCTGTAACTCCCCCTATCGGGGGAGGTCTATATGGCCTGCCTGATTACCCTCACCAAATATAACCACAAGTCATGCGGTCTGGGACCCATGGTAACTAGGTTGTGTTAAGTAGTACTGTTCTTAGCAGTTTGTGACAAAACCAATCTCGCCATTGTACATTGGAGGGCCTGTTATGGAACATTCTTTGGGCTGGAGGTACATGGGCTTAAGGATACCTAGAGACTGCATGGAAATATGGAATGTTATATGCTGGACACCCCATGTACTTTCATAACTCTGTCTTATGTCTATGTCACCCTGTATCCATAAATACAGGATGGGTACAGGGTGTGAGTGCCCCTTGTGGGAGCAATTGTGACTCTATAAGCCAAGTGGGCATAAAAGACTTTATAGCTAATAAGAACTGTTCCTATATTCAGTAATAAGATGTATTCTATGTATGTTTCAGATCTGATTGTGTCTCAGGAGTCTGTCTGGGTAAACTGATTGTGTCCTTGTGTGATTATGTTAATTAGACTGCCCAACATCAGATTGTCTGAGTAAACGTTCTTCCCTAGTTAATTAACTTAATATGTTAATCTGTTTTACCTGTCAATAGACAATTGTTAGAGGTTTGATGCATT